>NW_015554217.1:55385-75724 GCF_001515605.1 Sinocyclocheilus anshuiensis
CCAATTCGTCGGTCATCCGACGTGACGTCTCCGTTCCCTCCTTCAGGGAACGAGGGTTACCATACGTAACCGAGACGTTTATTGCTCATTGTTACTTAATGTTGTTAGTGAATTTACTAATTGGACCTTACTGTGTGAAGTGTTACTATTATTATTATTATTATTATTATTATTATTATTATTGGACTTTGTGTGACATTAAAACTATATGTGGAACAGAGATCAGAAACCCGGATGATAAACATTCTAGAAAGCATCTAGATCCTCTTAGAGTGAAGTTTTCTATCAGTTTCAACTCCATTCCCCAACAGTACTCAAAATACAATCAATAATCGACTCACATTTTTACTAGCTCTTCTGTCCCGCTCGTAGTGTATTTTGCTTTGTTGTTTCTGGTTTGGCGTTTGTTGAAGATGTGAGGTGTAAATGAATAAACATCTTGCTCAACTGCAGTCTCTCTCTCATCTTATTATAAACATTCTGTCAATCTTGACGAGCTAGTAATCTTGAAACGCCGTGCTGGGCTGTTGCTCTGCTGCTGTTTCTGTCTTTCTTATGTTTGCTTTTTTTATGGTGTTCTGAAACACTTGTCTTGCACTTGTTTCAAAACCATAGTCAAGCAACACAAAACAACCTCTATTGACAGAACCACAATTTAGAGCCCAGAGTGTGTATATGTGTGTGTAAAACGCTTAATTTAGCCTGTTTTGTTAGTCATTTTGTTTATTTTTCAAACAGAATGATTGCCTGGTGGGAAGCCACAGTAACTTGTAATGCTGGTCTCAAATCTCTCTGTCTCTCTGCGGATGCCGTCAGGACCCCCTCCACTCCTGCCGAGTGGAAATAGCTATTTTTTCACAGATGTCACCCATTGTACACTTACAAAATGCTCTCTGGTCTGCATCATGTAAGTTTAATGTATTTTGAGGGCTGTGTTTCTCTCCTTAAAAGGTACAATGTTAGTAAATTCAATGTTAGGATTTCTATGAATCAATTAAGAGGTAAACAAGATAACGAACATGTTGCGAGTTGATTAGGAGCTGAACGTGTCACATTATTGTGGTCTGTAGTTTTGCAGCACAGCTGTGGGTTTGTGTTTTCTCTCACTTGTTAACACAAAACAGTCCATTCACACTCTTTCATACAAACACATAAACAGACACAAACACTTGTATGAAGCGGACACTGCTGCCCTTTTGAACAGGCTGGATAATTGGCCCCATTCAGTCACTCTGTGTGTGTGTGTGTGTCAGTATCTGTTGTCTGTATATAGAGAACCTGTCTGTGTGTGGGGGAGAAAAAAGGGGGACGGAGTTCATTGTCTCAGTTTTCTGAAATCCCAGATGCATTTTACAATTGAAACAATAATACTAAACATATTTATATACTTAAATATGTAATTAAATTAATAAATTATGTATTTAAATCTGAAGTGTAATATTTCACACACACACACACACACACACACACACAATTAATTTTGTGGACAATCACACAAAATAATTATATGGTGGGCAAGTCTATTTGGAAATGTTCACTGTGACTACTGTGAAAAATATTAAAATGTATTAAAAATTGTGGGTGGGCTTTATATAAAAAAAAACATGGTTATGTTTATTTCATAATGTTTTTTAATGTATAAACCATCTATAAGCACTAAAGTATATCACACAGGAATATGGTGCATGTGATGAGACAGTTTACATGTTGCATGTTTACAATCTTGCACTAAAAAATATATTTTAATGCCATGCAGTCAAGGTCAGACAAACCTTGCTGTTATAATGCCAGACAGACAGACAGGAGATGAAGTCACATCAAGTAGAGATGGTCACAGAGTCACAGCCGCTTCCGGAGTTAAATGTATGGAAAGAGCTAACAGAGGCTGTTTTTTTTCTCTAGCACCTGAAAGACACAAAGGTACTATACATTGTTTTCTGAATATAGATGCTACTTATAGTACTTGCCATTATGTAAGTGTGAGAATGTGTGAAAGACAGAACCGTACCCAGGATCCCCTCATGCTCCAGTTCCTCTTCTATCGCCATCAGACGATTGTATTTGTCAGTTTCAGAAAGGACACACCTGACCCTACAGCCTTTAAACACACACTTATGGTCAGGTCCAGAAGAAAGAAACTGTGAATAAAAATCTAATTAAACCTGAAAAGTTTTTGGATTTTGAAAAATGTCAAACAAATCAAACCAATAATTATTTAAGATTTTCCATTAGTATTAATTATACTAATCAAATCAGCTAAATTCTAACATTCATGTTAATTTTTTTTTTTTTTACTTTTTGTGCAAATTATCCTATGATAATATCGTTTTTAATTAAAAATTTTCTACTAAATTAGAAAAATTGTCGGTCTCAGTTCTTTGGACTCTTGTCATACATTTGGTTTGTGTTCAGCAACACATTTAATCTACAGTATGATAGAACTGTAATTTCATGAGCTGCATCAGTTGTTTGAATGGTATGTTCATTGGCACATATTCAGGAACTAAATTAATCTGATTTCACTATTTATTTTTGTATTTTTATTAAAAGACTTAATCAGAGACTACATGCACACATACCACTGAGAAATGAATTCCCTAAAACAAAACAGAATTGTTATCAACCCACCAGGTCAACAGTTGATGTATCGCCACTGCCTGCAGCCAGCATTGTCTCTGCATCTGAGTGTGCATAGGGAAGAGTTACATACTTATTACAGTCAATATATTTAGACTTGGATGTTATGCAAATTATTGTCAAAGCGACAATGCCAGAACACACAGTGAGCACTTAGATTTGAGTAAAGTACTCTTTCATCCTGTTTGCTCATGTTTGGAGCCTACCTTTCCGCTCTGCTATGGTTTGTATAAGGTCAGATATGGTCATATCACTATGGTGCCTAATAATGACCCTGGTGACCCCAGGTGGGAGGGGTTTCGCTTCACTCCAGCGAGGACAGAGATTGGATGCAGCATCTGCAATCAGGCAGCATGACTGACCAATCACTGAAGCCAGCCTCTCCCACTGATCTACATCCTTAACTCAGAGACACGCTGTCAGTTCAACCAGATGAGCTGCATGACACTTGGTACACTAAGGAGTTTAATATCACATTTAATCTCACCTCTTTCCTGAAAGGATCAATGAGGGATGTGATAGCAGGATATTTGTTAATCAGACCCTCGTATATGTCCACCAATTCATCTGGGGATTTGTGACAGCCGGACATTACCTCATACTTCCCACGTGACTAGAATACAGCAAGAAAAATATTTAAAACGGTTACTGTATATTATTTAGACTTTTATTTTAAACATTTGCAGTACTTGTTTTGGGTGAGCGTGAAAGTAATCATTTCTCTGTTCTGTCTTCTCATCACTCACATAGTCCCATCAGGCCGTGTGCTGCACAGTTTATAGCCAAGCGCAGGTCTGAACCCAAAGGCAATGCCAGGTTAGCACATGCCTCTGTGACCAGATCAAGAGCCTGTTCAGGACGTTCAAACCCCACCTGTAATGCTCCCTCATCTGTTACACCTATAGGCTGAGAAAGACTAGATTAGTGATAGAGGAATATCATATATCATCATAATGAATTATTGGCAACATGTGGCAAAATGGAAATGGTTCTGAAAAGTTTCAGACAGTATACTAGCTTGGGACTATTATCTTAATTGTTATTAAAGCTATCACAGAATTATTACTTTACATACATTACTGTTCAATAGTTTGGGGTTAATGGGATTTGTTTTTACATGTTTACTGTTTCTGAAAGAAGTCTATTATGCTCAAAAAAGCTGTGTTTATCTGATAAAAAATAAATAATACAGTAAATGCAGCCATATTGTGAAATATTACAATTCGAACTATGACTGTTTATATATATATACTGAACAAAATTATAAACGCAACACTTTTGTTTTTACCCCCATTTTTCATGAGCTGAACTCAAAGATCTAAGACTTTTTCTATGTACACAAAAGGCAACAAAAGTGTTGCGTTTATAATATTGTTCAGTGTATATATATATATATATTTACATTTAAATATAGAATTTATTACTGTTAAGTTGTAGCTGCATTTTCAGCAGCTGTTACACAGATGTTAAAATACATAAAGAATTGTGGGATTTATGTATGTATTTATTTATTTATTTAAAAACATGTTTATCTTTTTTTAATGTTCTTGTTTTTTTTTTTCAAAGACAAAATCCATCTATAAGGCACTCAAGCCAGTTTACATATTTCTCATTCTTGCACTAAAGATTAAAATATATTTTGATGTGAATTATAATTATGAATTTTGATGTCATACAATCAGGTCAGACAAACCTGTATTGAGGCCTATTTCATTCAGGAATGACTTTTTTTTAAAGAAACATTTCTTATTATTATCAATGTTGAGAACAATTGTGCTACTTTTAGATACTTTTTTCCAGGATTATTTAATTAATAAAAAGTTAAAAAGAACAGCATTCATTTGAAATTGAAACCTTTTCTAACATTATAAATGTCTTTACTGTCACTTTTGATCAGTTTAATGCATCCTTGCTGAATAAAAGTATTCATTTTACAGACCCCAAACTTTTGAAAGGTAATATTTACTTTTGGATTTATTTCACAGTTTGTGTAAACATTGTCAAAAATGGGTGTTCTCAACCTTATGTAATGTGTCTAATTTGCACATTAACGTAATGATAACTGCAAAAACAATAAATTTTCTTTTCTTCTTTCCATAAAATCACTGACTTCTTGATGTCAGACATTTTTAAAAACCAAAGAGGGGCAGTAATCATGGCCAAACCCCTAGACATTTGATCTCTGAAAATCCCAGGTTGTCCTCTTTAACAAGTGTAGCTGCGGCATGCATGGTTTTAGAGAAATTGACGAAAAGCAAGTGACATAAATTGCTGGATCCAAGGAGGTTATACCATAAAATTGTACAATTGAGAGTTAACTGGGAAATGATATCCCATTGATAATCCATTATGTATCCTTACAGAAGCCATTCCTGGTGGTAGCGTTTAGTTCCACTTGTAAATCAAACTCACCTGAACAAGCTCAACCGAAAACCAGGGTATGTTAGAATTAAATCGAATCCAGCACCCCTACCTTATAATGTTATGAAGGTCTTTATCAAGGCTATAACATTAGTGCTCTGAGGTTCCCACAATGCACAGTGCACCAGTAATAGCCTCCCATCTAAACATAAATATATATTTATTGTGTGACATGCTGTTAAGTGGTTCAATCGTCATTCATAAGCCCTGCATGTGATTGAGGCCTGTTTATTTCATTCAGATGATGATGTGCGGATAATTACCCCAACAAAGCATCAAAAAAAAAAAAAAATCCACACGTAATTTGTGTGCTGCTTGATGCTTTTGTGTGAGCCGGAGCATAGAACATTATGTCCCTTTGTCAAAGAGTCAAACCCTATGAGAGCATCCTTACCCCAGCTTTATACGCAGATCCATTCAAAACTCTCCTCATTTCACACTGCAGCTCAAGGCCCATGCCAATGACCTGCAAGGCCAACACACACACACACACACACTAAAGATAAGTAGTCTGGACACTGGAGTGAGAGCAGTCAGCACAGCATTAACACTTCTGTGCTGAACACAGCCTACTTTACTAAAAGAGTGTTTGTTTTTGTTTAAGTGTAAAAAGGTGGGATCCTTAAGCACATGCATACTTCTCTGACTCTTTGCGATGAGCTGGGCATGAGGATGACCTCCTCCAGCAGGTTGAGTTTGCCCGCAGCGTTCTTTCCACAGCTCAGTATTGTAATCATAGGCGCTGGCAGGTGCGTCTTATTCTGAGCCTAAAGCAGTTCACAGGAAATGAGGAAGAGGATAAAAAAGGAGTTTTACATCAGTATAGTGTTATTTATTAGTATATTTCTGAATAATAAGTTCATCAGAACACGTCTTCTCCCGTAATGCAGTTCTTCAAGCATACACGTCACCTTGATGATAAACATGCATGACGTGTGTCTGTGTATTTACATATACTTTAAAAGTTGTCTAACTAAAGCAATAATACAGTCCGTGCTACCTAAAGCAATATTTTTTTTATTTGATTTGTTTTTTTAAAGAAATTAAAGGAATAGTTCACCCCAAAATGCAAATTTACTGAAAATTTACAAACCCTCAGGCCATCCAAGAAGTAGATGAGTTTGTTTCATCATTGAAACTGATTTGGATACATTTATCATTACATCACTTGCTCACAAATGGATCCTCTGCAGTGAATGGTAATCCACTATTGTTAAGTAAAAAGCTGTGTGTTTGTAAGAACTTGAATATGTTCACGTGGCTTTTCACATTACAAGATATTAATTGATGGACTTGAGTCTTGTGGATTATTGTGGTATTTTTTCATCTGCTGTTTGGACTCTCATTCTGATGGCACCCATTCACCATTGGTGAGCAAGTGATGTAAAGCTAAATTTCTCCAAATCTGTTCCAATGAGGAAACAAACTCATCTACATCTTGGATGGTAAATTTTCAGCTAATTTGCATTTTTGGATGAACTATTCCTTTAATACTTTAATTTAACAAGGACACATTCAATTGATCAAAAATGAGAAATGTTTAATGTCGTTAATTTTCTATTAATCAAAGAATCCTGAAAAAAAATATGAATGTATGTTTACACAAAAATATTAAGGAGCACAACTGTCAACATTGATGATAATAATAATAACAACAATACATGTTTCTTGAGCACTAAATAAGCATATCAGAGTGAATTGGAAGGATCAAGACTGGAATAATTTGGCTTTGCCATCACAATAATAAATTACATTTTAAAATATATTAAAATTAATATACTAAACCAGTTTTATATTGTAATAATATTTCACAACATTACTGTTTTTACTGTATTCTTGATGAAATAAATGCAGCCTTTGTGAGCATAAAATCTTACCAACCCCCAACTTTTGAACGGTATAGTACCTGCGGGACACTGACTGATGTGATATGTCGGTATAAGGGTTCTCCTAGAAGTCTGGCAGCAGTTCTTGCCACAGCCAAAGAATCCACACCCACTGCTGTAGCCCCTGGCAGCCTTGGCACTGGGGTCTCTGCAGGAGGGAGGGGCTTCTCTGTGTTGTTTCCTTTTTTACCTGAATACAAAAAGAGTGACGGCAGGAGAAAGTGCAGGGGATGGAGAGGTCAAAATGAAGGATCTGCAGTTTAAAGCGCACTATATTATCTTATGTCATCTGAGCTGAAGCATCAAAGTTTTTAGTTCCTGATTATTTCTCTAGCAAGAATGTCCAATAATGGTGGGGTTGCAGAGATTAAGCGAGAAGCATTTATCTGAGTGTGCGATGTCGACATGACGGCCACTATGAGAGAAGAATAAAACAGCTTTTTCTAGGCCACTGATATAACTGAAAGCCATCATATTAAACATCTTTTTCAAAAGTACTATTCATTTATTTAGGGGTAAACGGTTTTTTAAAGTAGAAAAGGTTACCTGGGGCACCTCTAAATCTGTATATCTTTGATTTTTCTAAGATTTCAAGAAAGGTTGGATTCAATGAAAAGGTTAAAACAGAGTCACCGTCACACAGAATGAAACACATGTGACTCAGTACAAGCTGCTAATGTATCTGAGAGTAGCTCCCAGTAGGATTTCTATGATAACAGAGAAGTGTGGAATCTTTCAGACTGCTTTTTACAACAGGTCTCAGATCAGTGAGATGACAGCAGAGTGCAGAAGATTGGCTGCAATCCTGTCAACCATCCTGTCTTTGAATCCCACAGGGTTTTTTACTTGCTGTACTAGGATGAGCTTTTTTCCTCCTGTGGCAACCTCACTTAACCTGACTCTGATCCCTCTTCTATTCTGATATATTTATTGTGTGAGCTCAAACTATATGTAACATCAGTGATGTTTTACTGTGAAATACAGCTAAATACTCTTTAAAAATGGCAAAACATTAAGCTCCTTTACCTTTATCACCTCCTTTCTTGTCTTTGGCAGGGGCAGGGGCAGGGGCAGGGGCAGGGGCAGGTGTAGGAGCCTCAGACACTGATTCATTCCTCAGCTCATCCTCCTCTCTGTTAAGGCTGTCCTTGTACTCCAGGTAACGAGCCATGAAGAAATCACTGCAGGCAAAAGACACACAACCTCAGTCGTGCATGTGTGTATTAAAGCTTAGTTATCATAACAACCTTCATGTTCTTTGAGTGATGCTTGTGTATTTTGTATTGTATGTGTAATCACCTGAGTAGTTTGTCCATATTGGTTTGGTCAGTGGGGTTGAAGCTTTGCAGCATTGGACTGAGATGCTCTCTGATCCACTTCAGAGCTGTTGTGATGGACAGACGTTGCTGGTTGTTGTTAGAAAATACCTCCCCTGACTCTGCCACGCCATCAGCCAGACCATCACAAAGTCCATCCATCACTGCACTGCACACCATCTGTAATTTACACAAAATGTCATTGAAATTCAAAATGTGCCCCCATAACGAATTTCTCTGTATTGCATTTGGCAAATCTGATATATTTATTCAATTCTATTCTAGGATTGTTTAATTATTCTCATTGTTCAGATTCAGTTAATTTTAATCAGCTGACTAAAATATTTGACGTAAAATGTGCTATGTTATTTCGGTAATATTTGTATACTGTTATAGTATTTATTCATATTTTAAATTAGATTTAATTTGTATATTTTCAGTTTTCATTTATGTTTAGTTTTATTTAGTTATATGACAGTTTTATGGCTTTTTTAATATTTCAGTATAATTTTGATTTTTATTCAGTTTTAAATATAGTAATTTTAGTACTTAAACATTTCAGTTAGTTACCAAGACAAAATGTATACTTTTCGTTATAATTTTTAGTTTTCTAAGTTTACATTTTCAACTTATATTTTATTATTATTATTATTATTATTATTATTATTGCTTTATTTTAATTACAGAAAACATTTTTTAGATTTCCTACAAATATTTTTAAACTGTTTTTTTTTTTTATGATTAGAAAAATAAAATAATTTCCGGGGGAAAATATTGCAATGGAATACAATAATAATAATAATAATAATAGAAACATGTAAAAGTTAATTTCAGCACTTATTTGCACATACACACACTGCATGACATTTGAGCCTCATAAAAAAGTAAACTGCTATTTCTTCTAAAATGAATGAATCAAGAGTTCATGGTCGGGAATACAAGACATTTCAAAATTCAAGACTGAAAAGACAAAGGTCTGAATATAACAATCTACACATGAACTGTTGGCCCTGGTGCTGCTGTGTGCTGGTGTTCACCACTTGATCTTTGTATTTCATTGTCAAAATGTGTGGATTTCACATTGAAAACAATGCATTTCTTTCACAATAAGGGGAACGGCGAATATTCTCGTCAAAGATGAGTATGTTTGGGTTTGGCTAATGCTAAAGCAGAGATCAGAAGTCAGAAAGTTCTGTTGAAAAGTGAGTCATCACTTTCGAGCACTTCCAAAACACTGATCTGAATCTGGGCAGTGTTCTACACCTCTCCCTTCCTATCACTGTTTCTCCCCACTTTTCTTTCTTTCTCCTCCCCTCCTCCTTTCACCTGTCCACTCCACCCCCAGCTCATGCATACAGTTTGCCTGTTCCTTGTCCCAATGTATAGTCTATCATAATGCGTGCGGTAGAGGGTTAAATATAGTAATTTTAGTACTTAAACATTTCAGTTAGTTACCAAGACAAAATGTATACTTTTCGTTATAATTTTTAGTTTTCTAAGTTTACATTTTCAACTTATATTTTATTATTATTATTATTATTATTATTATTATTGCTTTATTTTAATTACAGAAAACATTTTTTAGATTTCCTACAAATATTTTTAAACTGTTTTTTTTTTTTATGATTAGAAAAATAAAATAATTTCCGGGGGAAAATATTGCAATGGAATACAATAATAATAATAATAATAATAGAAACATGTAAAAGTTAATTTCAGCACTTATTTGCACATACACACACTGCATGACATTTGAGCCTCATAAAAAAGTAAACTGCTATTTCTTCTAAAATGAATGAATCAAGAGTTCATGGTCGGGAATACAAGACATTTCAAAATTCAAGACTGAAAAGACAAAGGTCTGAATATAACAATCTACACATGAACTGTTGGCCCTGGTGCTGCTGTGTGCTGGTGTTCACCACTTGATCTTTGTATTTCATTGTCAAAATGTGTGGATTTCACATTGAAAACAATGCATTTCTTTCACAATAAGGGGAACGGCGAATATTCTCGTCAAAGATGAGTATGTTTGGGTTTGGCTAATGCTAAAGCAGAGATCAGAAGTCAGAAAGTTCTGTTGAAAAGTGAGTCATCACTTTCGAGCACTTCCAAAACACTGATCTGAATCTGGGCAGTGTTCTACACCTCTCCCTTCCTATCACTGTTTCTCCCCACTTTTCTTTCTTTCTCCTCCCCTCCTCCTTTCACCTGTCCACTCCACCCCCAGCTCATGCATACAGTTTGCCTGTTCCTTGTCCCAATGTATCACTGTCATAATTTCTAAATGTGCCAAACTAAAACAGCAGCACTCAACTGCAATATGGCCACCATGCCAGAAGACATAATGCTTACTTTGCAAACAGCGATAGAGAGATGGATGCAAAACAGATGGAGAATGAGAGACAGAGAGTGATCTGTTGCTCACACATAGTGGTTGGTTGCTGAAGCACGTGCGTCACAGTACAAACGCGCACGCTCTGCTACTTTAATTGTTCTGTGTGTGCATGAGTATGTGGACATGCTGTGACCTAAATGCATCATTGTGTCACTGTCACTACAATTTTCTGCTGTGAACAGCATGGTGCAAATGGCACAAGGTGAAAGGTTACAGGGCGATGAGGTTCCAGTTCCTCATAACCGGCAAAACAGAGACACTCAGATCTGATAACCATCTTGTTGCCTACAAAAAGCAACGTTAATTTAATTACTTTAGACCTACTTGCTGTAATACACCTAAAGCTCATGGGACAAACTGGTAGCTGCTCTGTTGGGAAAACGTGTGGATGATTTCAGAATATACCTTTTCCTCTTTCCTGATGATGCAGTACACTTGGGTCTGAACTGCTGTCAATCCTCTTCCGTCAAACACCTCTCTTCCAGTGATTTTACTAATCACTGGAGTATAGGAGAGCCTGGAAAAATAGTTAACCTGAAAAAGAGCAGTAGGTAGTTATTGATTTGAGTTCATTATGTTGGTGTGTAATTATGGGGATCTGACCTACATCAATACTGACCTCATTCTGGTGGAATAACAAGTAAACGAGAAGACGCAATGACAATTGTCATTTATAATTCTACAGCAGGTATAATTATAATTACAAAATAAAATGTTAACAGTTGCCATGTCTCAAAAGCATAAGTTATTTGATTTGTCCCACCAGATAACCATAGATGTCATCCGGCTTCTGCCAAAACACCTCGTTCAAGACGTTTTCTATCTTCTGCGGGACCCCGGTGGACCTGTAATACTCTGCGGCTTTGTTCTTCAAGTCGTAAAACTCCTGGTCCCCTTTTGATACTTTGCTATGGCTCAAGAGTCCTTTATATGACATGGTTGTTTGGTTTACGACAGAATTTCTTCTTTACAGTCCTTTGCTGTCAGGTGCGCATTCCCGCAGGCTTTGTTGACGGTTTGCGTTTGCTCGGCAACCTCAGATGTAACACCGCGAGAACTGAGTCTGCGTTTCTCTTTCATAACGCATTTAATTGGAATAAGTTCAATATCCATCTTGACGCTGTTGTGGCCTTCATAAACATAACAGGATCCTCCATTCCTCTTGACGTAAAATGCTGAATATTTCGCGACCTCTTGTTCCCAACCTTCACAAGCCTTCGATTAATTTAATGATAAATCTGATTGATAACGCATTATCAAACTTAATTTAAGGGGGGAAACTACATGCACTCGCAAACTTGAGAAGAAATAGCACCATTATTCGTCGCATCAACAATTAATATAGAATATAAAACGTTTTATAGTAGCCTATGTAGTGTATTTTTAATCATTTTAATCATTTTTATTTTGTTTCAGAAAAACATGACCCAACATAGGCTACTTAAACATATGAATCAAAATAAGCCTATTTGGCCGCATTATGATTTGGATCTCAGTGTCAGGTTGTTGGTTAAGAGCTTTACGGAACCAGTGGATTTAGCACTTACTGACGTTAATCTTATAGGACTCGCGGCACACGTGATATCAGTGAAAATGGCAATGCAAGGATAGCTAGACATTTCTCATGTTCATGTTTCAGCAAACAGTTCTGTTACGTTTCTATAAAGTAGACACTAAATGTCTCGAAATATTTTACTGTAGGCTAGTGGAAAACCCTGAATGGTTGTTCTACATGTCAGAAAATAAAATAAAAATTAAACGAAGAATGCGGTAATGTAGCTAAATTATCCAAAAACCATGCCGCGGTCATAATATAGACATTTTCGTTCTGAATAAACAAAATTACAATCATCCAGGTTCTTAATAAAGAAAAGGCAATTGGACAACTATTTTAAAAATAAAAACAACTACTAATAATATTAATGTAGGCCTAAGTGTAGCCTATAATAATAATAATAATAAAGTATTATTATATTTTATTATTTGTATAGCTATAAATGCTAGGCCTACGCAATAAAGTGCGCTGCGCAGTTGCCGCTGCGTAACAAACTAAGACTGCTATATTAATGTAGGCTATTATTTAACGTATCTAATATATTGCATGAGTCCACATTAATTATTCTGTCAAGTGCCCAAGTGCCCAAGTGCAAGAGTTACCATTAAAAGGTATTATTTGTTTATCTGTTTGGATGGAATGAATAGGCCTACGGCAGGTCGCCAATGACCACTGTAATGTTAACCGATGCTTTCATTTGATATAAAATATAAAAGACAATCTGCCTTACATTCTGTTAAAGCTAGCATTAATGGGAATATATTTTATTAATTTTCAAACTTTTCAATCTTTGAAAACTAAATGCGTAAAATTTGTTGTTAAATTAGCCTAAATGGGCCCATAAAGTCTTGAATGAAGTTAAGGTATTTTCAGATAAATCAGATCATTTAAATGTTTTGGAACAATTTTTGTTGACATTTCATATTTTATCACACTATAAGAGAAATCGGAAATGGAAATAAACATTTGTTTTAGATCATTATCAAAATTCACTCAGACGTTCATGCACTAAAGCATGTAATTCTTTATAGTCACGCAGTTTTGCAAAGTCCAATACAAAGTAGTAATTTATAATAAAAATATGCCTATTTTATTGTTTAATGTATGATTTAATTTAACGTATAATTTTCATACACTCTCTCTGTGCTTCTTTTAAATCTTGCTTTTGTTTGGCTTTCTAACAAGATATTTAGCTGTGGGTGCGTGGGCTCTTTAAGAATGATTTGACCATTTTTCGTACAATGTAAATTAATTAAGCACATATATAAGGATATTATTTGCAATGTTTTGATTTAGAAGTTCAAAGAGTGACTTATGAAATATTTATTTTGCCAGCACACATCAGATTTTTTTTTTTCGCTGTTGATTGTTTTAGTCAGCAGTTCATTTATTTCTGTGCTCATGGTGGCGTATTAATAAACCGTGTTCAGTTTTTACTTTATCCTTTAAAAATATATATATTTTAATTCAGGGTGAGTATAACTGATTAAATCAGAGCGCAGCACAGTCCTCTATCCAGACTTTTGTTACCATTTAGCATAAAGGCCTGTTACGAGTAATAGTGAGAATTAATTTATATTTGCCTTCTTACATATACCTTTATTGCGTTAGGTAATTCTCACCACGTTTATTGTAGTATTCGTTCTCGAAAATATTATTTTCTGTGCTACAAATTAACTTGTGTTGCTGTTAGTTCAGTAAGGCAAAGCTCCTTGTCCAGATTAACGAAGGAAAAGGACTAGTTTATGGTTTTCATTTTTCCCCGGTACATGCATTAGGCTCTAGTATTCTTAGCTTTGGTTATTAAAAGACACATTAGAAGGGACATTTTAACATAATCTTACTGTTATATTAAACTGAGAGCATTATTTTACATGGAACAATCTGGAGTGTAAACAATCTGTTTCTCCATTTTCTAAATTAAACGCCTGTGTGACACTTAGATTCACGCGGAGGTCAGTCGCCTCAGGACAGGAAGTAGAGGGCAGCAGAATCACTGACGTCACGGACTAGAGCGCGTTTCATTGGGCTTTTTGTTGCGCTTGGCTGGGTCGTGCAGATGGGGCAGACGCAAACAATAGGCTATATGACACAACAAAATATGCTTGCTTAAACATGAACCGAGCCTCCATCGTATTTCCGCATGGAGCAAAAGCAGTATGATTTTTAGAGGAAACAGGTAAGCCTATCGATATTGCATTTCTTTTCAGCGTATCTCTATACAGAGTATTGCATAGGAACAACACGGTAAGCTTCACAGAAATCAAGTAGGATTCAGTCCAGTAGCGTGGTTAAACTCTCTAATGCAATGCACACGGAATGCGTCACATCTGAAGATGAACAAGTGGGAAAACACCTCTGTATTTCATGATATAGGTCAATTTCACTCAACAGAGCATTAGGATTCACAAAAATGACGTGGTCCTTGGAGCATAAATGTTTTCAAATTTCTTGATCTAAAACCATTTTAAGCAGATATCTGAACATATTTGTAGCCATTAGACTGTGCGCTCACCTCCTCTGAGTTCAAGTGAACAATGAACATGCCTGTATGTTACTGTCGCCAGCAGCCGGCCGCGTCTGCGCACTCTCAAGATCAATCTACACAGGCATTTTGTAAACATTTCTTTTCTTTTCATAGCCTATATTATCCCGCCTAAGAGAACATACATATTTTGCACTGAAAACAAGTCACAACATTCAGGTTAATTGCCTAAAAACTACAGACAAATACACCATTTATTTGATTTATGTTGCAGTGATTTATTAGATTTAGTTTACGATCAAGCATTATGATTAACAATGTTGGCTATAATGCAAAACTTAAGACATTAAATGTATTATTAATATGTCAATTAACATATGTAACATATGTAAATTAACATTCACTCAACTACTTTCATTTGATTAAGAATGTTTATTGACTTACATTTCGGAGAGAATCCATAGACACTTCCTTTAGGACGACCCGAACGTAATCTATGTGATAGAGACAAACCAAACGCATATCTCCAGCTTTATATACTGCATAAGAGAATCATATAACCACAAGTTACCAAATAAAGAGAGTCGTAATACCCTGCTAAGCTGTGGCTAAAACACCCTGTTTAAACAGACCTGTGCCTGCCTGTGTTGGGGCGACCGCCAAGACATGTGACTGCCAGTAGGTCAGACACTCCCAGACAGATTTGTTGTCTGTTTTGTTCCTCCTTGCAGAACTTCTTGGAGCCTCAAGCAATATTGCCGCTTTTGTATTATTTGGTTTTCATAACGTTGTAGCAAGTAAATTTTATGTTTTATGAATATTTATTCGTGCCAAGCACAGACCAACCATTTAGCGCTCAGCCACGTGTTGCTTATACCTTAAGGCCAGTAACTGCATTTTTGTCGTGCCGTCATAATACATTTTGACCTCATATAAGGCATGCATCATGTGGATCATAACAAACACAGAATATAATGCACTTTATGCCATGGCCAGAGCTTTCACCAAAAGCTACATTTGCATTCAAACGTTTTAATTGCTTAACTAATGTTAAACAGCTTGCCAGGGGTGACGCTGGGTCACGGGGGGAAAAGGGCCATTTCTACCAAATTAGCGCGTCTTGTCCTATCCTTAAGCCGCCAGATGCATCGCCTGATGCCCTGATTAATGCTTTCAGAGCCGCGCACTTGCCCAGTCATGTTTTCAAACTTTGCCAGGTGTTATGAACACCAATAGATTTTTTTTTTCAGTTTGTGTTTCATCCTGAATTAATACGACCACTCAATGCGGAATTCCTTGCCATTCACTGAAGATTTGTTTTATAATTTAAGAATTGAGCTTGTTTGATTTGGTAATGTAGACCAAACCTAATAATGTTTTACTTATAACTTCATGATTTTACGTGTTTATAGCGTGCAACTTACACGACGATTCTAAACTTCTAAAAACATTTATTCGTCTGTAATTCAGTGTTATTAATATTCAAGCGTAAACAAGTTCCTGACAATAAATATTTGCCTATTTATTAGGCTACAGCTCGAACTATAATCATTTTATTTGAAAAAATTTTTTTTTTATTTTGTTTATGCATGCAATAGATCATTTATAGATCTTTTACGAATACTTCAATAATAGGGTATGAATTAATATATAGGCTAATCTAACCAGAAATAGCCTAATTAACACATAATCTGACCAGAAACAACATCCTCCCATAAGGAATTGTTTTTAAAATTAATAGTATTTTCGGTTTGTTAAATATTGTGTATTAGAATGCAATTCATGTGATCAAACAGCGTAGACTATATTCGGCGATAAATTAATACGGTTTCAACATAAGGAAAACATCTGCAAACAGACGAAAAATAACTTACTTTGTTGATATGTATAAAATTGATTACAGAATTTATTTGAAACAACTTACTCTTCAGATTAATAATGAGTTATTGCCTTAATGAAACGATCTCGTTTAAGTCACTCTCCTAAGCCCACTAAAGAGGGTTCACGGACAGGTCGCGCGCATTGCTCTGATACCTGGACCAAGAGAGAGAGACACACAGATTTGTTGAATTATTCGATTCTTTCTTTCCCTGCTGCCATCTGGCAAATACATAAGTGAGATCAAACCCTTGACCTTCGCATGTTCCCGTATGAGTATGCATTTTCTTCCTGGGAAAATAAGAGACAAGTGTTATTTAACCCTGCCGTGTGCACAATGAAGGCTGGGGACAAAAAAAAAAGCGTAAAGCGCTGAAAGATGTATGCAGGAATAGTCACTTACAGAATCCTTCAAAGCATCTCTAGACTATAAGCCTATAGCCTCATTGCCTTGTGTTTTTATTAACTTAAGTAGTGTTAACTGGGAAGTGTATTTAGCATAGCTATAGCCATAGTTTAGCCTAGACTACTATAGAAGAGTTTTCTGAGTTTACTAGGTTAATTAAACCCCTTTCATTTGGAGAAAAAAAAACAGACAGCAGTGGCGGAGCCAGGATGTTTTTATAGGGGTGGCCAGGGAGGCTCCCAGGGAGGGGCCAGCAACCTGTCTGGGGTGGCACAGAAATCATCATTATTTCAATATAAAAATGTGATTGACTATAAAGTATTGGACTGTTTTAGTGCCTAAAACACAACTGAACACAATAAATTTCTACTAAATTGTATTATAGATGTGTGAATTAGATCAATGCTGAGTGAATATGACAATTTGTGTATTATTCCCCACCTCCAGGTATTTTAATCAAGGGGCTCACTATCGTTTGTGTATTATTCCCCACCTCCAGGTATTTTAATAAAGGGGCTCACTATAGCTTTATTGCTTAGTTAGCTTGGTTCTGGTTCTCAAAACCCCCAAAAGCTTGTTCTCCATCATTGCATACTCATTGATGAGACATGCAGATAGTGATAAGAATTGGTTAATAAAAAAAAGGACGGAAGTCAACAGCACATAAATGCCAGAAAGTAAAATGAGTTATTTTATGCATTTAAATGGTTTCATTTTCGTTTGTACTTTATAAAATAAAAATAGTGCATGTTTTCTAGTATAAGTGCACTGTGTTCATATTTACTTGTGCATTAAATTACAAAAACAAAACAAAAAAACAGCTTGCGCCTTATTGTGTAGGCCTATATTGTATATTGTGATCTCGAATTGCACAATATTTTAGTACATGCATCTGAGAGTCGTTCTTTAATGTGATGCTATACATGAATGCACTAATCGCCACTTAACTGACGACAGAACTACATTGTATGTTCATAGTTTCTTGCACGCATTATTTATGATGAAGCGATAAAGAGCGTGCGCCTTATATTCACGTAAAGTTGAAGAGTGTGCGCCTTGATGAGCACGGTAAAACAGCTGTCAGGAGAGGAAAGTTTGTTTTACTGACATATAGCCTACAACATCTCATCAGACCGCAGTTCACTGTTGTTCTACTGAAGCTCATTTCGCACGTTTCTTAATTTCCGCGCTCGTTTGACTTGCGCCTGGTGCTGAGGCGAAGTTGAAGTACGCGTCTGAAAGGTCTTCCGTTTGATGTGGTCATAAAGATATACGGCGGTTCCGCGTCTTAATAAATGTATTTCTTGTCAAAAAAGTGACAAAAACTGCAGTTTTGAGTGGGGTGGCCAAGCTTAGGTCAGTGGTGGCCACGGCCACCCCTGGCACCCTCTGGCTCCGCCCCTGACAGACAGGCCCACTTTAGTATTACAAATATCTTATAAAACAACTAGTAATTTTCGCATTCCTAATTCGTATGAACTGGCCTACAAATTCAACAATTTGTCGTCTGATTAAAATCAATGTATAAATTATAATCTGTAAATTAAGCCTAGAACTTTACAGGGTCTCTCACATCAAGCATGTCATGGGAGTGACATTAAACTGTTAGGCTAATGATGATAATTAGCCTAAAGGTTTGGCCTAATAGTGAAAAGTTTATGAAATTAATAAACGCGAAATGGTAACTAAAATTCATTAATAGCCTAGCACTTAAAGGGGTCATATGATGCGATTTCAATTTTTCCTTTCTCTTTGGAGTGTTACAAGCTCTTGGTGCATAAAGAAGATCTGTAAAGTTGCAAAGACTAAAGTCTCAAATCCAAAGAGATATTCTTTATAAAAGTTAAGAGTCAACCACGCCTACCTAAAACGGCTCGTTCTAACACGCCCCCAACATGTCTACGTCACTATCTGGGAAGATTTGCATAACACCTCCCAAATGTTCACGCAAAGAAAGAAGGCGTAACTTTTATTCTCGCTGTAGTATTGTTGCCGCTGCAGCCATGTCCTGAAGACGCTGTGTGCTTCGTTGTGAAAGCGAAACTACTTTGTTTGGTCTTCCAAAAGAGGACGATATCCGCTTCGTCATGCCTAGAGCTGATCTGTGCTGGTCGCTGAGGGAATACATCAACTTTCACCGTGGACAAAGCGGAGTCCAGCCCGCCTCAGCTCACTCTATCCCGGCCTCAGCGCACGCTAAGCCGGGGCTTCCCCTCACGCTAGGCCGCTGTGTTTTTCATTGCCACTGATGATTCAAACGCGAGTTTTGGGCAGTAGAGTAGCACTTGTTGTTTGTCATTTCTCCGATCACAAATGCAGACAGAGTTTTATGTTTACGCGGCGCAATGCAACGCAACGCAACGCGTAAAAAGACAGTATAAGTAATCATAATCAGTAATTATGTCCCCACTGGTTGCAACGAGTGCCTCGTTTGTAATGGGTTTTAATGTTTATGTCTCGTATCTCCGGCCGGGACACGGCATCAACAGTATGGTGAGGGGCGTAACATTCCGAATTAGTAGACTATTGTAGCACTGTAGCATCTGCGTTGTAGCTATATTTTAACAGACATTTTAAGGTATTACATACAAAATCAACAGAGCCAACGTTTCCTGTTGTTTTCAGTAATGTAAAGTAATGTCTCTTTTACACCGTCCACAAGTAAATATAAACAAAATGACTTCTCTAACGTCAGTTAATCTGGCGCTAGTCAGTTACGTAAATGCATTTTGCGTAACGCTGCACAAATCTTTGGACCAAAAGAACTCCCGACGTTTGTGTGTGTGTTCAAGGGTTTATGTTGTACGGCCAGTGTTCTGACAAATAATGCTACCTATCAGATTATGCTACCAACACTGTATTTATCCTACTGTAAGGGTAGGTTTAGGGTTGGGCTAGGTGTACATGTTAATAAAGCCTCACACTTTATTAATATCATGCTGGAATTAGAGCAGGCAACTGCCTAGGCCTCTGGCTTTGAGGTGGGGCCTTACCGTAAGCAAAATACTAGCCTCATTGTTCATTGGATATAGTTAGATTGTCACTCACCTGCAATTAAACCAATGAATGTTGCCGTTTCAAAGCGGGTCCTGCCTTCTGAATGTTTGCAGTAATGTAGGGTGACCATATTTTAGTTTTCCAAAAAGAGGACAGTAGGGGTTTTAAATCAAAATAAAACAAGTCAATAGAACAGAAAATGAATAGATAATGCTAGTGTTAGAAGGTCATTATTTATAATAAATAAAAAGAAAATAAGTAGAAAGAATAGAGAAAGAATGGAGAAGGCTAGTGTTAGAGGCTCTTCTTTCTTTATAAATAAAACAAGTAGTTAGAATAGAAATAGAATAAGAAGTGCAA
>NW_015554217.1:76680-91887 GCF_001515605.1 Sinocyclocheilus anshuiensis
AAAAGTAGCCCAATTCTGTGGAAAAAACGCGGACTTGGCAACCCTGCATCCAACAAGAGCTGCAGGAGTCAGATTTCACTGAACACAGGTCGAGAATAAGGAGAGATGACTGACAAGACCATGCTGGAGTATTTGCTGCTCAACAGATCCTGAGCTCATTGACAAATATCTGATCTTGTAAGATGTGCTCCCTTTACACAGAGTGCATTGCGAAATCGAAAGTAAACAGCGCAAATGCTCATTCAAAAATATTTAAATACACCGCATCCTGAGAGCGGCACCCTGATGCGCCAAAATTATATACAATATTAGAATGTTTAAAGGAGTGGACACAAAAATCGCGGGAGCAGGCGCCAATCGGGAGTGGGATTAAGAAAACAGCAGAATCCCGGATATTTTGGGCAATTAAGAAATCCCGTCCGGATGCATTTTTGTAGGTCCAAAAAGAGGACATGTCCGGGGAAAAGAGGACGGTCACCCTATGTAATGAACACATCCTTCAGCTGTTGCAAAGCCAAATGCTAAAAAGTAAGAAGTATACAGCTCCTAATGCAGGTGTGTGAGTTGTCATCTGTTTTAGAGTGATTTGATTGCAATGTATTCTAAATATAAACTTCTGTCCATCAGCGTCATTTCTGGACAGATCATTCAACGGTTTATAACGAGTTTAAAAGAGCGCGAGCGCCGTTTGACGCGCCCAGACGCGACGCTTTGAATTTGCGCGTACAATGAATGACATCGCGCCGGGAGCTGACTAGCAAGATAATTACAAACGTAAAAGTAAAGAAGTTTGTATTCAAAGTCAAAAAGAGAACACACTAGAACATTTTTTTAATTAAAAAAAAAAAGCACATCAGATTTGTGTATCTTCTAAATTCTGCTGATGATTACATTAGGCCTACTGCTCTAACATAACATTTAATTTCAGTTTCATATTTAAGGTAACAATGCAAATCATAATATCATATTATTAATATTAATAAAATTACAATATCTGTAATCAATAGATGGGAGGGGGAAATCCTGCCCATACCCAGCTAAGAAATGATAAAAGCACTGATGTTTACTGAAGTGGTATTCAGGAACTGTGAATAAATTACTGCATAATAATATAATAATGATATAATTGTGGTGGTTATAATAACATCCTTAACAAACAAAAAAGAGATTACCTTAGATAAAGTTAGATTAATATGTACATACAGATTAATAGTTAGATTATATTAATATGTACATACTTAGATTAATATACATACCGGTCAAAAGTTAGGACACATTACTATTTTCCATGTTTTTGAAAGAAGTCTCTTATGCTCATCAAGCCTGCATTTATTTGATCACAAACTGTAATATTCAGCAAGGATGTGTCAAATTGATATAGAAAAAAATCCTGAAAAAAGTATCACAGGTTATAAAATAAATATTAAGCAGCACAACTGTTTCTAGCATTGATAATAAATTAGCATATTAGAACGTTTTCTGAAGGATCATGTGACACTGAAGATTGGAGTAATTAATGACTGATGAAAATTTAGCTTTGCAGCACAGAAATAGATTATATTTTAAAGTTTAGTCAAATAGAAAACCATTATTTTACATTGTAATGTTATTTCACAATATTGCTGTTTTTTTTCTGTATTTTTGATCAAATAAATGCAGGCTTGATGAGCATAAGAGACTATTTTCAAAAACATTAAAAATAGTAATGTGTCCAAACATTTGAACGGTACTGTATAAGTAAAATTATATAAAATTTAAAATGAAATGTTGTATAAATAAAAAGATTAGGAATCATATTTGTTTCAAGTGCTTTTTATTGGAAGTGGCGGGCCTCCAAATATCTAGACCCTGGTGGTATGTTTGTTGCAGCTTGATCAGTTCACCATGCTGCCAAGAGCACTGGTCGAAGAAAACATAAATAGTGAAATAACAGTTGTGTTTGCAATAACTGTATTGTTTAAATATCTCTTTACACACGACATGGGCACAACAAGGGCTACAACCAGCCAATCGATTGAGAGAACTCTGTTGAGAGAGCGGTGATATTCAGCCAGACCTTGAAGATTACAGCTGTTCTTAAAGCACAATAATGCTAGTTACCTAAATATTATTACTTGCGCAGACGAAACAATATGATTTAGCCTAATGTAACATTCCATTGACATTCTTGTTCAATGTTCATCAAGTACATCAATAGGCTTAAATAGCCTTCATTTTCACACTCTTAACTATTCCTTCATTTTATCTTATTTTTAGTTCTCATGCATTTGTAATAGTGATTGTGTTGTGTAAATCAGAGTTGAAGTGGTGGAACCTAAAATGTCCTAAAAGTGTTGTACTGTTGGATACTGTTTTTGACATTCTGTATGAACACTTCCCCCTTGTGGACTTGAGGGCATGTTGTCCCAACGTCAAGGCTTTGGGGATTTTTAATTTTTATTTTTATTTAATTTTAGTTGAGTTTTTTACTTTTTTGAAACCCCTTATTTTAACAGGTTACTTATGCTTATAGCCTATTCAGAATTATGCTTATAGCCTATTCAGAATTATTTAAAAAAATAATTTAATAAAACCATTTTCAATATATTTTGTCTTGTGCAGGAAA
Organism: Sinocyclocheilus anshuiensis; assembly: GCF_001515605.1. Lineage (NCBI taxonomy): Eukaryota > Metazoa > Chordata > Actinopteri > Cypriniformes > Cyprinidae > Sinocyclocheilus > Sinocyclocheilus anshuiensis. Next base: position 79,286 of record NW_015554217.1, read on the forward strand.
CATTCTTTGCACATGTATTATAACTTTGAACAGCTGCCAAAGCTTGTTTGTGTTTTATCTAAAATTAAGTCAGTTATAGTTTTATAGTTTAGTCATCATGTTTGCAAAACATTATGTGATGTATATCTTGCATTCCGTTTTTGTTTTACATCAGGTACAAAACTAAACCAAGCCAATTAAACTGTTTAAGTAGAGTGACTTAACAATCTTTCTTCACTGTGTGATTTTGGATAGATTATCTAGAAATAGGGACTATGAGAATTCACCCAGCAGCATAATTATGCTGAATCCATATAACTGGATGATAGCTTGGCATAAGTGGGATTTGATTGGTCCACAGTAATGTGATGCAGGTCCCTCCCTGTGTGCCATTCTAATAATATGCATTGTTTGTATTTTGGTTAGATATGAAAGGAGGTAATTTCATATACCCAAAATACAAATGTGTTTCAGACTGAGTGACTTTCACCCAACCACCGCCTTGATATATCCATATAACAAAGGCCTAAACATAAGTAAACATCTCCAAAATTATCATATGGTTAATACAAACAAGAACCAGCCTATGTTGCAGCATATTATGGATTCTGTAGGACTGTTTCCAAACTGTTCTTATCAAGAGTGCATTGAACTGGCTAACATGGCTTGTTATCATCAAAGGGCCAATTTAAAGGCTATATACTTTCATAAACCAATTTTCCTACAAAAGTGAAAATACATTGCACTGCATTTATGCAGTTGATATTTGTTAAAAATAAAGCCAATCCAGTTTGACATGACTCATTCAGTGACTTTTTGAGTTCCAGCTAATATTTGGCAGTAATAGGGCAGCAATTTGATTTTAGATTTTGAAAGTATTGGTGCAACATCACCCCAATTTTTGTGATTGTTAAAGCAGTGAACAGGAAGCTTAGTAAAGTGTCAAAACAAACTAATGGAATCTAACAGCAAGAAATGTGCCATGCATTTTTGTGCAAGTCAGGAAATTGAAAACCATCGAAAATATGACTACTTTTTCATATAGCCATGACAAGACATATTTTGTTTTTAGTATCTCTCCTTTTTCCTTCTACATTTAAAAAAAAAGTTTTGGATGCACATATGAATATGAACAAAATATGTATGGGACACTTTGAAAATTTTAAAATATATTAGAGTAGGATTAGCATTATGTTAATACAATGCCTGTTGGGGGTTTGATTGTCAGGTTTGGGGTCCTCTGGGTCAATTTCAGATTGACCACTAGATGGGGCATTGAGCCTTTTTATAACCTTCCAATGCCAGGGGACGTGACCAACACTGGTTTCCTCCTTTAACTGCCATAGTCTACTGAAGTTTAGTTTACTAATTGATTTAGAAAAACAGCCATCACTGATTGTATGTATAAATGAATATGTCTAATATGTAAGCTAAAATGTGACTTTATATATGAATTAACTTGTTATGTTTGTCAGTAACAGAAAGTAGCCTCACATGTAAAGAGAAATGTTTGTCCATGTTTCACCAAAGGATTCTTCTGTGAAAGTGTCTAAAGCAGAGATGCATTGTGTTCTGCTTTATTCTGTGTGATATCATGAATATCCCAGTGCCTTTGTCATGTAAACTCCACCCTGGCTGAGATCACACCCATATGTTCAATAAAAAGAAAGCAATTTCTCCTCATATTAGTACCTTCTTCTAGTACCTTTTGAAAGGGTACACTCTTAAAAATAAAGGTGCTTCAAAAGGTTCTTGAAGTGATGCCATAGAAGAACCATTTTTGGTTCCACAAATAACCATTCAGTCAAAGGTTCTTTAAAGAACCATCTCTTTCTTACCTTTTTACAGTATAATCTGAAGAACCTTCTTTCGCCACAAAGAACCTTTTGTGAAACAGAAAGGTTCTTCAGGTGTTAAAGGTTCTTTATGGAACCATTTAGACAAAAAGGTTCTTCTATGGCATCGTGAAGCACCTTTATTTTTAAGAGTGTACTGCCCCAGTGACAGTTTAGTTTTTCTGAGAGTGTGTAAATATTGCTCTATTTACAACACAATTAGTTTATTATATTGTATAATATCTTCACAGTATACACAGAGAATCGAATAGCTATACAGAATTAATTACGTGTCACTTTAGTTCTCAGAGGCCTGTGTTTACTCTGTTACTGTATTCATTAGCCTAGTCTTGCACATGAGTCGAGCCGAAGGGCGGGGCGGGATGGCGAGCCAACAGACGTAAAGTCTGGATCGGTACACTTCCTTTCTCTGGGTGTCAGACGGTATGAGAAAAACACAACTCTCGGTCAAACTCGAGATACTTCCTTTTCAATGAGCACCAAAGAGTTAATCTTAAAGAGTTTTGGGCCGGAAATCTGGTGGGTGTAAGCGTAGTTAAGAAACGGGACAGTGGGGAGCACACTTTGAGAAGTAGGGAGCTTTTTTGTAAAGAATCTAATGAGCCGCGCAAAAGTTTAGACATTAAGTGGGATCGTAACAGGAATAAGGAGACTTGAAAATTGTAATGATGACGGAGAAAGAGTTGGTGATTGAAGACATCATTACAGGTCAGTTAAATCACTTTTATAACAGTTTGAGCAGTTTATTCTACGGTGCAATCCGTTATCAACGCCCACAGAATCAGAGACCACTTGATATCATTACTGTAAGTGTAATTATTCACAAACCCCTCTGAGACAGATCCACACAGCTTTTAATAGCGTTATTTTGCGGCATAGATACACAAAAAATATTTACATGTTAATTTTAACGGGGACATAATCTAAAAGTAGCTGCTACAATCAAAATTGTTAATTGGTTAAGTTGCCATATAGTAAGTTACCATATTTTAAAAGACAATATATAATTTTACAGTAAAATAATTAATATTGTGTTTGTGTGTTTCTTCTTTTTTTTTACTATACTTTTTTATGGTGAATCGTCGTTAAAATAGGACGTTATATGATTTAATTAGGCTACACATTGACGTCATAGTATTTTTACGATAATGTTCTGGCAACCTACAACTAGCAGTTTTACAGTAAATGTAACATTTTCTACAGTGTATTCCTGGAAAGCACGTTTACTGGATGTAAATATTATATTCCATCTCAAGAACATTATTAGTCTTATCTTGTAAGGGATTTTATCCCTGCACGACTCTTCATGGCATAAAACTGCAACTGACTTTAAAAGCGCAGTGTAGACTTGGATGACTGAGATAGAAGCGGTGCAGAGTTGGGTCACGTGGTCTCGCTCCTCGGAGCTTTGAGTCAATGCAGCAAAAGTCTGCACGCTCCAGCATCATCATCCCAGGTGAAGCCGGAACGAGGTAGGGCTCCTCAACCACCGAACCAAACACACCGCAGCGCTTAAATATACGTCCATAACGCATATTAAAACGGTTCAGTGCTCGTTTTGATACGGAATAATCGCACTGCGGAGAAATGTAGTAATGCGACTGTTTACAGCATTGGCTTTGGGATCAAAACAGCATTTCCTACAGTAGCGCGGATGTGTATTTTGCTTGTTTCAAGGTCTGGCGTGTTTCTGACAGTTCTGCGCATTGCAAGGTAGATGAGCACATCTACTGCTGCTGTCGGTCCTTTAGGAAGGTCGCCAGTGTGACTGCTGTTGTGATGTAATGTGATTCAGGAGGGGCGCATCGGTGACACAGCAAGAACATCTGTGTTATAGTCATCATGACATGAGCATGCTTTTTCAGATGTTTGTGCAGTAGACATCATTACGGCGTCAAGGTGATATTCAGAGAGATGCGTAACATCTTTACGACATTGCCGTCTTTTCGAACCAATCGTGAATGGATCATTCTTGTGAATTGGTTCTTTAAAAATTGGTTGAACCGGTGTTCTGTCGATTTGTGCTACCCTGTCAGATTTTGCTACCTCCCATTAAAACAGTGGGTAGTACATTTCGACAACGAAAAATGCTACCTGTAAAATGATGGTTTATTAACATCTAAGCTACACCTACCACAACCCTAAACCTACCCTTACAGTAATGCAAATACAGTAATTAGCCTATGTTATATTCGCGGTTGTAGCTAGAATGGATACAGCTACAGGAAAGCAACAATAAATATTTTTTCTACCTATTAGATTGTGTTTTATTAAAGTCTACACCTACCCCAACCCTAAACCTACCCTTACAGTAATGCAGATACATTAAATATTGTTGTTCAGCATGAGAAAAAGGACGCAATATTGATGTGCGCGTGCGCAGTAAACCCTGGTAGGACAATCTGACGGGTAGGATAAAACATCAGGACACCTGTTCACAAACGCTGATTTGTTGCTATAAAATCGCACTGTATAGATCCGAGCGCATCCCGTGTCAACTCGCTGACTCGTTGAACCGAGAACCGATTCGCTATGAACCAGGAATCAATTGAACCGTGTGAGCGGATGGATCGAAAAAGTTGCTTCATTCCACTATGTGGAAATATTTGCATAATGCCGCCCAAATGTGCACGCAAAGAAAGAAGGCGTGGTTTCAGTAACTGCAGTTAGTGTTGAAGCAGCCATGTCAGGGAGACGCTGAACTCCACCCTGGCTGAGATCACACCCATATGTTCAATAAAAAGAAAGCAATTTCTCCTCATATTAGTACCTTCTTCTAGTACCTTTTGAAAGGGTACACTCTTAAAAATAAAGGTGCTTCAAAAGGTTCTTGAAGTGATGCCATAGAAGAACCATTTTTGGTTCCACAAATAACCATTCAGTCAAAGGTTCTTTAAAGAACCATCTCTTTCTTACCTTTTTATAACCTGGAGAACCTTCTTTCGCCACAAAGAACCTTTTGTGAAACAGAAAGGTTCTTCAGATGTTAAAGGCTCTTTATGGAACCATTCAGACAAAAAGGTTCTTCTGTGGCCTCACTGTGAAGCAGCTTTATTTGTAAGAGTGTAGCGGAGCTGTGATCCTGAACTGAACTGGTTCTGTGTTTCTTCAGTGACGCTGTATGACTGAATGTGTGTTTGTGCAGGTCTGGAGGCAGAAGCAGGAGCATCTTTCACAGAGACGCTCAGAAACGCTCCAGAACCGCAGCTGGCCGTCAGACCCGCGCCGGGAGCGCAAGAGGTACAGATACACAATATCACAATTCATATTCCTCTCTAAATCACAAAACACAAAACTCCGTCTCATGCTGGTGACGTTACTGTGCATAACATCAAAGATAAATCCTTCGCAGAGTAAATTGTTGATGTACTGATGTCTGTGAATCACTTTCTTTTACAGGTTCGTTTCAAAGAATCGATTACAAAATGATTCAGTGATCTTCTATGGCATCGTGAAGCACCTTTATTTTTAAGAGTGTACTGCCCCAGTGACAGTTTAGTTTTTCTGAGAGTGTGTAAATATTGCTCTATTTACAACACAATTAGTTTATTATATTGTATAATATCTTCACAGTATACACAGAGAATCGAATAGCTATACAGAATTAATTACGTGTCACTTTAGTTCTCAGAGGCCTGTGTTTACTCTGTTACTGTATTCATTAGCCTAGTCTTGCACATGAGTCGAGCCGAAGGGCGGGGCGGGATGGCGAGCCAACAGACGTAAAGTCTGGATCGGTACACTTCCTTTCTCTGGGTGTCAGACGGTATGAGAAAAACACAACTCTCGGTCAAACTCGAGATACTTCCTTTTCAATGAGCACCAAAGAGTTAATCTTAAAGAGTTTTGGGCCGGAAATCTGGTGGGTGTAAGCGTAGTTAAGAAACGGGACAGTGGGGAGCACACTTTGAGAAGTAGGGAGCTTTTTTGTAAAGAATCTAATGAGCCGCGCAAAAGTTTAGACATTAAGTGGGATCGTAACAGGAATAAGGAGACTTGAAAATTGTAATGATGACGGAGAAAGAGTTGGTGATTGAAGACATCATTACAGGTCAGTTAAATCACTTTTATAACAGTTTGAGCAGTTTATTCTACGGTGCAATCCGTTATCAACGCCCACAGAATCAGAGACCACTTGATATCATTACTGTAAGTGTAATTATTCACAAACCCCTCTGAGACAGATCCACACAGCTTTTAATAGCGTTATTTTGCGGCATAGATACACAAAAAATATTTACATGTTAATTTTAACGGGGACATAATCTAAAAGTAGCTGCTACAATCAAAATTGTTAATTGGTTAAGTTGCCATATAGTAAGTTACCATATTTTAAAAGACAATATATAATTTTACAGTAAAATAATTAATATTGTGTTTGTGTGTTTCTTCTTTTTTTTTACTATACTTTTTTATGGTGAATCGTCGTTAAAATAGGACGTTATATGATTTAATTAGGCTACACATTGACGTCATAGTATTTTTACGATAATGTTCTGGCAACCTACAACTAGCAGTTTTACAGTAAATGTAACATTTTCTACAGTGTATTCCTGGAAAGCACGTTTACTGGATGTAAATATTATATTCCATCTCAAGAACATTATTAGTCTTATCTTGTAAGGGATTTTATCCCTGCACGACTCTTCATGGCATAAAACTGCAACTGACTTTAAAAGCGCAGTGTAGACTTGGATGACTGAGATAGAAGCGGTGCAGAGTTGGGTCACGTGGTCTCGCTCCTCGGAGCTTTGAGTCAATGCAGCAAAAGTCTGCACGCTCCAGCATCATCATCCCAGGTGAAGCCGGAACGAGGTAGGGCTCCTCAACCACCGAACCAAACACACCGCAGCGCTTAAATATACGTCCATAACGCATATTAAAACGGTTCAGTGCTCGTTTTGATACGGAATAATCGCACTGCGGAGAAATGTAGTAATGCGACTGTTTACAGCATTGGCTTTGGGATCAAAACAGCATTTCCTACAGTAGCGCGGATGTGTATTTTGCTTGTTTCAAGGTCTGGCGTGTTTCTGACAGTTCTGCGCATTGCAAGGTAGATGAGCACATCTACTGCTGCTGTCGGTCCTTTAGGAAGGTCGCCAGTGTGACTGCTGTTGTGATGTAATGTGATTCAGGAGGGGCGCATCGGTGACACAGCAAGAACATCTGTGTTATAGTCATCATGACATGAGCATGCTTTTTCAGATGTTTGTGCAGTAGACATCATTACGGCGTCAAGGTGATATTCAGAGAGATGCGTAACATCTTTACGACATTGCCGTCTTTTCGAACCAATCGTGAATGGATCATTCTTGTGAATTGGTTCTTTAAAAATTGGTTGAACCGGTGTTCTGTCGATTTGTGCTACCCTGTCAGATTTTGCTACCTCCCATTAAAACAGTGGGTAGTACATTTCGACAACGAAAAATGCTACCTGTAAAATGATGGTTTATTAACATCTAAGCTACACCTACCACAACCCTAAACCTACCCTTACAGTAATGCAAATACAGTAATTAGCCTATGTTATATTCGCGGTTGTAGCTAGAATGGATACAGCTACAGGAAAGCAACAATAAATATTTTTTCTACCTATTAGATTGTGTTTTATTAAAGTCTACACCTACCCCAACCCTAAACCTACCCTTACAGTAATGCAGATACATTAAATATTGTTGTTCAGCATGAGAAAAAGGACGCAATATTGATGTGCGCGTGCGCAGTAAACCCTGGTAGGACAATCTGACGGGTAGGATAAAACATCAGGACACCTGTTCACAAACGCTGATTTGTTGCTATAAAATCGCACTGTATAGATCCGAGCGCATCCCGTGTCAACTCGCTGACTCGTTGAACCGAGAACCGATTCGCTATGAACCAGGAATCAATTGAACCGTGTGAGCGGATGGATCGAAAAAGTTGCTTCATTCCACTATGTGGAAATATTTGCATAATGCCGCCCAAATGTGCACGCAAAGAAAGAAGGCGTGGTTTCAGTAACTGCAGTTAGTGTTGAAGCAGCCATGTCAGGGAGACGCTGTGTGTTTCTAGGCGAAAGCAAAAGCACTTTATTTGGTCTTCCGAAAGTAGATGCATTTAGGAATCTTTAAGATTGCTTACAACAGGACAGTAATGCATTTTATGGACGACCGTTTCGTGAACCTATGAGAGGAGGTAATTCTGACTTTGCTATGACAATCTGGCTGGGACTGTAAACGTTTAATAGATCAGGATGTTGCAGATCTGGCACTGACATGCTAATTGCACCACGCCAGGAAATTTGCATAAGAACATTGAACTTGCTGCCAAATGTTTTTTTTTTTTTGGACCATTTGGCTGTTAAAATGTGCAAATTAACTCCATAATGTCCTTAAATTGACAATTTGTCCACACCTACTGCCTTGAGTACTTGTGAGTAGCAGTTTTAACCTATGCGTCGCCAGCCTCTGGTTAGGTTGCCAATAGCAGAATAAAAACATGTCCTCCCCCTCAGCACATTCCCACGGTGGCACTTCGGGCCTTGAGTATAAAGCAGTCATTGTTTGAGGAAAGGGGAAAAGGCCTCATAGGTAGCGCATGGAGGAGGGTACAGAAGAGAAGACTAGGCCCAGAAATGGTTTATTAGATGGGTAGTTGTGCATGTTGCATGTGGAGACCTTATGTAAACAAATATGGCTTTCATACTTTAGATATATTTCTTGATGCGTTTTCACTCTGCTGAGATCCCGAGGTTAATTGTTGCTTAGTTGATTTAATGCAATTTTATGAATATAATCTTTTCTGAAGTTAGGGTTGACATAAAACTGTATTTGATGCATTATTCACTGTACAGCTTGTTTTTCTTTTTGATGCTTTGCATCTGGCCTGTCTCTAAGTAGTAAAAAGAATACTTTAGGCCTATGTAATATAGTTTTATAAATAATAAAATAATTTGATAGTTTGTTGCAAAAAAACAATTACTGATAAAGATTAGGGCAAGTATCGTATTGAATTAAACATGACATTTTTAAGTCGAAAAAACAAAATAAAATTTTCTTGTAAAATGTACGCCAATAATCAGGGTTATAATAGTTAACTAAAACTGAAACTACAATTAAAACCATAAAAACCATTTTGTTACTTAAAATAAAATAAATGTTAACTGAAATAAATTATAAAAATCTTTTTATTTCAGAAATTTCCCAAGGTATTTCTCTATTTTAGTTAAACTTTGTGTACTAAAATAATTAAAACTAAAACTGACATAAAATTTAAAACTGTATGTATGTGTGTGTGTGTGTGTGTGTGTGTGTGTGTGTGTGTGTGTGTGTATATATATATATACACACACACATAAAATTTAAAACTGTATGTATGTGTGTGTGTGTGTGTGTGTGTGTGTGTGTGTGTGTGTGTGTGTGTGTATATATATATATATGCACACACATACACACATATACATACATATATAAACAAAAACACCTAAAAATGACAAAAAAAACAACTAAATTGCTAAAACTTTAAAATTAAAATGAAACTTGAAAATATAAAAATCAAAACTACAATAGTGTTTCAATGATACTTAAATCACACTGCTATAAAAAATCATTTGAAAAACAGTTTTTACAGTATATTTTGAATCTATGGAACCTACCAGGTTTTGTGACCATGTACCACACTATAGCATGTCTTTGTTAACAAGCATGCATTTGGAGTACAGTGAGACTGACAGCAATGGTGAAGGTGGTTGCAGTGCACTGAATGGTGCATGTTAAACAGTCGTGGTTGGGGCAGGACTGCTTAGTCAGCATGGATGGGATATGGGGTATTCCTGTTTGTCTGCAGACACACAAACTGTGACCAGCTATCGCCAAATACACAGATTTTTAACAAACATACACAAACTAGCACATGCACACCCAGAAACCCATAACTCTGGACTCAGGAGTATGACGTGACCAAGAGAGCAGAGATAATGTCCACTGTCAGGGTATGGCCACAAGATGTGATGTGGATCCACATCTGTTTAAATAATTGAGACACATGGCTGAGGAGAGAAAATGTAGAGATGGTATTTGTCTTTAGAAATAAATGAGCAAAGAAATCATTCACTTGCTTTGCATGCACAAAAATGTGAACATATTTTTTTGCTAGAGCTAAAAATGCATGTGCATTTTATTAACCAGTGCAGTATTTTCTGCATTCCATGTGTTCAGTGAGTAAATTGCAAGGCTTGTCCTTGCAGTCTAGGAAATGCTCAGCTAGTAGGGGGTGTCTGGGTCACTGGGTGTGTGTTTGGAGAGGTAGGACGACAGGGTGATGTAATTTAAAGCAGAGCCATTAGCATCTCTGTTTGAGGTCAGCTCAATGGCTTTTAGCTTCACACACACTTTTGCTTAGAATGGCTTAATTTGATGAGTGATGTCTGTGGTCAGCATCTGTGTAGGTCAAACTCACTCTCATTGTCTCTCATTCGCTGTTTATCCTTCTCTGAGTTCTTACAATGAGTGCAAGGTTTTGAGCTCCAAAATTTGTGTGCTTTAAGGTTTAGACTTGGACCTTTATACTTTGTTTAGATGTTTTTTAGGCCTTAATCGCAACTTGAAAGTCCTTTTTATGTAAGATTAAATCTCTGGCTTTGAATATAATTCATTTGAAGATTAAATGCATATCTTAACGACTGCAGAGTTTTGAGGCAGGAAAACTTGCAGATGGGACGGAAAGCTGTCTTTTTTCTATTTAGTTGAAAATCGTGCTGTGAATGATGTAGAGTTTTGGAAGCCTGCTACGACACTCACAAAAGCCCAAAAATTCCATTCTGGCATTACGTCATGGTATAGGCATTAGCTGCGGTTGCCTCGGTTTCGAAAGGGAAGGAGAGGAAAGTTGTATAAGGGGGAGCAGGGACAGCTTTTATGTCAACAGATCATCCACGTGGTAATGAGAATGTTACGCCTTTGGAGTGTTATGTTAAAAACCCATATGAAGCCTTACAACTGAAAATAAATCACTTTTTAGCACCCCGTATGCACAGTCAAGCTTTTGTTTACAATATGTGTCTGCCAAGAGACAGTCAGTCAGGCCAAGCAGACTCCACCCAGCACATATGTTCTCATGCTGTACATCTGTGATTTTCAGCTCAGTGAATCATGTGAATCTGGCCAGTTTCACAAATTAACTTGTTTATTATAAGCTTTATTTGCCCCCTCAAATTGAATTTAAGTGCATTTTTAACTACACTACTATTCAAAAGTTCAGGGTCGGTAAGATGTTTAATATGTTTTTGAAAGTTTCTTATGTTCACCAAGGCTGCATTTATTTGATCAAAAATACAGTAAAAACAGTAGTATTGTGAAATATTTTTACAATTTAAAAAACTGGTTTTCTATTTTAATATATTTTAAAATGTACTGTATTCCTGTGATGGAAAACTACATTTTCAGCATCATTACTCCAGTCTTCAGTGTCACATGATCCTTCAGAAATCATTCTAATGTGAAAATATTTCTTTATATTGTCTAGTAACAATGCATTCAAAATCTTATTTAAATCAAACCTTTAAACAGTAGTGTATATAACAACTCATAATTTATATAAGAATATAAGAGCAAATCATTTAATTTATTTAAATTCTAACCATAAATAATTATGGCTGTTATCTTTGAAATCAAACCAAACTTCAAATACAGAAGTAGCTGTAAAAATGTGCAAAACATCATAACACAATAAACACTTTGTTAGAATTCATTTGATATACTGTAACACAGACCCTGAGTTAGTATGGTCACTGCAGACGTGTCTGCTAAACCCATTACTTGATAGGCCTAGGATGCAATATGAAATATACAGTATATCCCCTCAACAGGGAACTTTGCACTTTCTGATATCTTTGTTTCAGACCCGTAAAGGGCAGATGTTTGTTTGTGTTGTGCAACCTGCATGAGCATATTTGGTTTTTCAGTTCTGATCCAAATCTTGACTGTTGCTCAGAGAGTTAGGTCTGTCATGCACTGTGCTTGTGGTTCACTTTGCTTTGGAGATGGTTTGAATAATTTCACATTTGTTTGAATTATTCATATACCCCTTTCGGTATATCTGGAGAGATGGTGTGGCCAGCCACACAGATGCTACTCATAGATCGGAGACAAATGTATCTTCAGGTTGGTTAGAAAAACAGATCACAAACTGTTATTGACACATTTGTGCTGCCTCAAACCAGACAGCATTAATGTGAAAATGTCTTATTTTTGTAGCATTCTGAAAAAGGGTGGCCATGAAAAGATGCATTTACATGCCGCCAAGAAGCCTTGATTCGTTGTAATGAATTCCCTGTGGGCTTGACAGCACTATGTGAGGAAACCGACCCCACCAGCGTGGAGAGAAATAATAATCCAGTCAAGCTGTGTCTGGCCTTCAGTCTCAGGGGCAATGGGGGAGATGAATGGAGATATATATATATATATATATATATATATATACTCAGTAGCTTATATAGTGGCATTACAGGGAAGCATGTACTTCAAGTGTACTATGCTGAGTTTAGCTTTACAATTTAAAAAACTGGTTTTCTATTTTAATATATTTTAAAATGTACTGTATTCCTGTGATGGAAAACTACATTTTCAGCATCATTACTCCAGTCTTCAGTGTCACATGATCCTTCAGAAATCATTCTAATGTGAAAATATTTCTTTATATTGTCAATTTTGAAAACAGTTGTGGAAACTAATACTTTTTTCAGGATTCTTTGATGAATATAAAGTTTAAAAGAATTGCATATATATA
>NW_015554217.1:91897-100404 GCF_001515605.1 Sinocyclocheilus anshuiensis
GGGGGAGATGAATGGAGATATATATATATATATATATATATATATATACTCAGTAGCTTATATAGTGGCATTACAGGGAAGCATGTACTTCAAGTGTACTATGCTGAGTTTAGCCTGACCTTCAGAGCGTGACTGCAGGAATCTAGACTATTTATATAGATGGAAATAGGCCTAATTTAAGATCTGTAAAGGGATAGTTCACAAAAAAAATTTAATTGTATCATTGTTTGTTTACCCTCACATTGTTCAAAACTTGTATGACTTTTTTTCTTCAGTGGAACACAACAGAAGATATTTTGAAGAATATTTTGAACTAAAGAGTTTTGGTTACCATTGACTTCCATTGTATGGACCAAAAAAAATTTAAAAAAAATATTCTTTTATGTTGCACAGTAAAAGAAAGTCATACAGGTTCGGAATAGCATAAAGATTAGTAAGCAATTTCATCATGCAAGTCTTGCGTTAACATGTATAATGTCACTTTATAGTCTTTCAAATGAATCAAAATAATTTTCATGGTGATTGACAGAATGTCACAGATGGTAGAGCTTAGCTTGTTTGGAACGGGAAACATTCACTGAACAAAATGTTTTTCAAGTAAACTTATGGTCTATTGAAAGTTGCTGATTAACCATTTACTGTGGATTGTGTCATTTGTGATTGTTTGAGTTTGAGAGGTTTTCCTTACGCTTTGTGCTGCAGCTGTAATCAGGCTGTCCAAAACCAGATGCACAGGAAGGAAGACTATTGTAACTACAAGACGCCATTTTTAGATTTTCCTTTCGGAGACACAACAAGCGTATAAGACTTTCAACTTTGGGTTGTCTTCCTCTCTTTCAAAAGACTATCTTTCTTTATTGTTCGTTAGGAGTCGGTGCACGTTTGACCGTTTAAACCGTCTGTGTTCTCCCAGGGTATTGGCCAATGCATTCACCTTCATTCAGAAAGGTTAATTACCTCAGTTTCCATCATGTTACATTTTTGTCAGTAAGTGTTCTTTTTTTATGAACAAAATTCCATCTTCTATGCAGGTAATAGCTTTGGTAAGGTAACTATCCCTCTTGAAAAACGCATCCTAAACCAGCCTAAGCTAGTTTGCTGTTCTTAGATGGTCATTAGACGGCATTCCATTGATCTCTCTATGTCTCTGTCTATATCTCTTTATGTTTATTCTTTACTATATATGTTTTCTTTTTCTATTTTCTGTATTTTTCTCCTTACCTACCTATGTTTACCTACAATATTGTTCAAAGGTGTGGGGTTGATAAGATTTTGAATGTTTTTGAAAGAAGTCTCTTATACTCACCAAGGCTACATTTATTTGATCAAAAACAGAGTGAAGGCAGTAATATTGTGAAATATTATTACCATTTAAAATTGAATTTTTGGCAAAGATGAATTTCAAGAAACATTTCGTATTATTATCAATGTTGAAAATTGTTCTTGCCTAATATTTTTGTAGAAACTGATACTTTTTATTCAGTATTCTTTGATGAATAAAGTTAAGATGAACATGAACTATAAATCTTTTGTAACATTGCAATGTCACTGTTGATCAATTTAATGCATCCTTGCTGAAAAAATTATTAATTTCTTTCAAAAAATGTATTTACCTGATCAGAAGGTAAACTCAAGTCTGTGAATCAATATCAAAAGAGACAGGCAGGCAGTTTTGCAGTATCATCCCACAGAGCTTACACAGCTCCATTTGACTGACACAGCTGCTGGATCTTGCTGAGTTCACAAGTGACTCTGATCTCTCAACTTGATTGGTATAACGTTGCAAAGAGAAAGCTGCTCTGTTGTGTAGATGACTGCTGGTTACAGCTCTATTCAGCGCTGCAAAAATCAATGCTTTCTCTCTTTCTGCTCCTTCTCTCAGTATTCCTATGTATCCATGTGTCTCTGAGGTAGTGGGGCACTGGCATTGATTTGGGAGGAGACTGTTGGGGTGAGATGATGCATCATATGCCCCACCAAACAGTCTTAAAAGCACTTGTAATGCTATTTATGATTTATGGCTTGCGGTTTAGGGGTGTGATGGTGTTGTAGATGCAGATGTCGAAACACTCGACTGCTCTATGTCTTTGGTAATGTAATGGGAGATTTCTGCACTCTCCGAACCCTCTAGTTTTTCTCCAAACTTCACATTCCAGCATTATGAGATGAGAGGAACTCCTACAGATGCATTCTTTCTTATTATTTATTTAGCCTGTCTGAGACTAAAACTCTCAGATCATTATGTCCAATATCAAACAGAATCAGCTCATATTTAAGCCAACAGAATTGTATTCTATAGTAAATGCATATGGAATGTAGTTTGTATTGTATTTTAACATCTAATAGTCAAATTTTCCTAGGTAAAAGCTAGGTAAAATGGATTTGTGTGTAATGGTGTCTTGGCCAATATATTGGATATTCAATTAGTTTGTGCTAATTTCTACTATTTTTACATTTAATGTGTCATTTTTAATGCTCACTTAAAGTTGATCTTTAATATTACTGATAATCGAATAACTCTGTTTAATGTAATCTCAAGATGAATATCCATTTTCCGGTCTGTATGTTATAACATTGTGATGTTTAGGTTCACTTGCAGCATTTAAAATAACATATTTTTATTTATTTTTTATTTATTTTGAATAAATATTACAGAATTTTAATATCAGCTGTTTAATGGCCATAGCATGCAGTTATTATCTATTTATTGGTATCAGCCAGAATTTTAATATTGGTCTGTTATTGTGGCACTCAACGTTAGTATTACATTTTTAATTTGTTATTTTCTTATGAAGAAAGTGCGAGTGTCCCTTATTTTCCTCTGCTGAATTTTACAACCCTAACCAAGAGAGAGACTAATAACGTTGCAGCAGTCGCAGCTGTTGTGTGGCTTCTCTCACCCACTGTGTGTGGGATGTGTGTTTGTGTATGAATGTGTGTGTTTATTAGTGTATTTGTGTATGGGTGTTTGTTTGTGAGTGAATAGGGTCAGCTGGAGACAGTGAGCGTGAGCGAGAGGACGGCCGGCTGTGTTTTTGGCATTTATAGTGCTGTGTCTCTGAATGGACCTTCACATACACGTGAACTGGAGCAGTCCTGCCCTGTCAATGGCCCCTCTTTGAGACGGCTTACCTCGATAGCTATGTGCGGCTTGTTTAGCTGGAGTATATAACTGAGCTCAGTGTGTTTAGCTTTGGCCTAAAAAAAATCAGCCGTAGACTGTAATGTTCACACAGAATTCATTGGAAAGTTCTAGTGAGTAATACAATCTAATAAAATTGATCAAAAACACTTGTTTTACTGCTTGAGATATGCATACATTTTATGTTTTCCCTTTTCCTGTTCTGGTTTCACTTACCATGGAATTCTCAACTTGACATCATGATAGATGATCTTTTCTCTATCTCTGCATTTGTTTATTATTTTTGGAAAACATTCAAACCAAAAGTTACAGAGTAAGCGGCCATTTGTCTCAGGCATGGTGAGATTTGATTTAATATCTAATAATCTAATAATTCAAAATGGAACAAAACTGTATGCGTTATCCAGATTTGTAATATTTTACAGATGGGATTGTCTTGTCCTTTCTCTGTGTGTCATGGAATAAAATCATTAACCGGATTGAAGACACTTGTCGTTTGAACTTCTAAAGAGAAAAATAGCTTCAAATACCCTGTTTGCTCCCGTAATGATCTGTTGAAGATTTGATTAATATGAATGTAAACTCAACATATAGCCACTGAAAAGTTTTTCTTAAGGTGACGTGGAGTTTAATGAGGTTGTAATTAGGAATTAATGAGTTTGGACTTTATAATATTGCAATTAATTTTGCATCTAAATCAGTTAATCTGTTTTTTCTTTTCTCCAAATGTTGCCAAATTTGCCCTACTTCGGTCCTGACTTTTGCTTTGAGTAAGAAAATAATTTCTTTCTTTCTTTCTTTCTTTCTTTCTTTTTTTTGTCCTGCGTTATCAGACATATTGTCATTCTATATTAATATTTGTTTTTCTTTCCTTTTTATTCTCTTTTGTCTGGGGAATTGAGGCATGTGACCTCAAAGGAAGTAAAAGTTCCTCAGTGAGGAGTGAATGCTTTTTGAAAATGGCAGAAAAAAATTCCAATGACAACTTTTTTGGCTATGCAATTATCAATAAAAAAAATAATAATGAAATAAAATAAAAAAATAGGATGGTGATATATATGGCTGACATTGATTGTATTTAAAAATATCTCAGATCTCTGATTCTCTCTCTTTACTTTATTTTACAGATAATAGATTCCAGACCTAAATCCACTTTTGTCTGTGCATGTCAGTGGTCAATATGTCTCTTAGCTCTATTATTTCTGTGTACTGAGCTGCTTGGAATTCCTCTGAATTTGTAATTCCACAGAGGAGGTATGACCTCTGACTCTTCCTGCTTCCTGTCAGAATTTTGTATAACATTCCAGAACGGAGCTTGGCCACCCGTTCATTCACTCCCTTTCTCATGTGGATGAGAGGAGGGGTGAAAACAGGATACCCTACTTTTTTCACGACATCTCTCCATCTTCTCTCTGATTTCTGTTTATTTTTGCTGCTTGAATCGACACATATGTAATGGTACTAGCATGTACGATCGCCTTATTGAAAGAGTCCTTTTGTGTTCAGTGTTTTCAAAAACTTCAGATGTGAGCTGGATTTGAACTTTTGCAAAAAACCTGCCAAGCAAATCATTACAAATTTTACCCAATAATAATAATGTATCTGTGAAAACATTTTTCTTTTTTCTTTTTTACTATATTTCATTTTACTTATTTTGTAGATATTATGTTAAAACAGCTCATTATGTCAGCCAATTCTGAGTAAAAGAATTGTTATATATATAGTTATATATATATATATATTATATTATATTGATGCTTTTTTTTCTCTTGTTGACAATAATTTGTGGCACACCTATTCACTGCAGATAAATTCGCTTTCATGCTTCTGTGTAAATAAGACTTTAAAACAGCAGGAAAATCAAAGGAATTGGTCCGTTTGGCACTTTGGCCATAATGCAAGTAATTTTCCACCATTTATGCCCATTTTCTGCTTTCCAGTTCCAGCACATGTTTGGATTCTCTGTTGTGACTTAAAGAGCCTCATTGAAAAGCTATGTAATACACACACACACACACACAAAAAACACATTCACATCCCTAATCAAGCAGCTCTCAATCAGCCACCAGGGAAACGGTCGCCATTGATGTCGAGTAATTACCCTCGTGCAACTTTAATGTGTTATAATGAAGTCCCTGTACAGTGAGCCATGTTGCCATGTAAACAAACTTAAGTTCCTTTAACCCGCAAATCCATTCGCAGAAAAGTATAAAAAGACGGTCAAGTGTGTGTTTCTGAATAACACTTCACTTATAAGCATTTATCATTATAGACAATCATTTTACTCCTTCGATATTGATTTTGATGTTCCATTGTCCCATTTTAAAATCAATCTCGGTAGCTGGAGCACGTGCATGCGGTGAGTGGTTGAAATGAAGTGCGAGCCGCAGGTAGCCAGTCACTCAACCCATAATTACTCGCTGAAGAGCACCACGCTCATTCTGTTCACTTCGCCGCTCAGTATGGGGTAAAGGCGGGTAAAAAAGGATGAACGCTCAGAAAAACGTGGCGTCCCGCGGAGCGAGGAACCCGGACGCTCGTTTAGCATTCAGGGTGCTCAGCATCTGAGTGTTTTAGTAAAGCTATTAGGACCAGCTAATGAGGACGACGGGAATGGACAAATACAACCTCTAATTCGATTCAAATGTCAGTGTGGAGGGGAGCAGCTGTTGCTGTAGTGGTCTAAAGCTCTTAAAGGTTTTGATGATTTTATGACCAAATAATGTAAAATGTTAGACAGAAGCGATGTTATATAAAAAAAAAAAGTATGGCCAAATGAATGGTCTTTCAGACAAATTCGTTGAACATTAATTGAGGCTTTTAAGTCTCGTTCCCACTGAAAATTATTTCTAGTGAAGAATCACCATTGATGGTGCCACTTAGGCCTGTTCTCCCTCTGTGCCCATGAAACTGAGCCCTAGAGTGCTTTCGATGCCATTTAAATGGATTTTGAGTGTGTTTCTGAAGTTAGGCATTGGTGAGGTGTTCATTTACAAAAAAGTATGGTAACTATAGTTTCTTTAGGGCAAAAAAAAAAAACAAGTTACAAGTGACCCAACATAAAACCGAGAAACATGCATGCGTCCAGAAAAAAAACATACACATCAAGAACCTGTTATTATAATTGTGTGAAACATCAGACTATATGCTGATAGACTAATGTTCAGCCACATTTACTGTGGTTCAGTGAATTTCAAGGGAATCCAGTCATTTCAATAGGAATCCTCACAGGAATTTCGCAAAAGATTTAGCAACGTGTTCAAGTTCGTAATGTGGCTTCAGCAAAAGAATGCTGCTTGGTTTGATTCTTCTTTCTGAGCTGTACTTCATACATTGCTGTACTACTGACAATAAATTGCCAAAATGTTGCTGAAATTTTGGGAATGGCACCTTAATACAGCCACAACATAATCCAGTGTTTCTCAACGGACAACCCAACAGTGAAAAGAAAATTGCTTGTATAAAGGCAAACAAAAAAGTTCTTAAAACGTTTAAATTGATTAGTATTACCACAAGCTCTATAAGCAAAATTATTAACATGTCTGTAGGCTTGTCTTTGTAGTTTGAATGTTTGGTTTCTCACTGTTCTTTCTTTCTTTCTTTCTTTCTTTCTTTCACTTTGCAGATGCAATGGCCACTCCATCTCCAGCCAAGAGTATGGGCGACCCAGGCATCACGCCACTTTCCCCCACACACATACTGGTGAGCTCTGCTTTTTATTGCCAGCATGACGTCACCCATTACATGACATCTTATTTACACTGAGCTGCAATTTCATGCAACAATTTAATGCTTGACATATACGTGACAGCATCTCTCTTCCTTTTTCCATATCCCTCATTTTCCCTCTGCTTCTTTTCCCTCTTTTCTTTCTACAGAAGGACTCTGAAGAAAATGAGCCTACGAGACACCCCTATGTGGTGGTGGTGGCCATCGACTTTGGCACCACCTCCAGTGGCTATGCATATGCCTTCACTAAAGAGCCAGAGTGCATTCACACTATGAGGTGAGACAAAAGGCGCAGAGAGAGGGAGAGGGGGAGACTTTTTTTCTTTTTTCTTCTTTTTTCTTTTTTGCATGTGATTTCATTGGGTAAAAATAAAATAAAATAAAAAAATCTATTTATATATATAAAAAAAAATAATAATTCTATTTTTTTGTAGTTTTTTTTATTAAAATAAATTATACAATTAATTTAATAATTATATAATTTTAAAAGTAATATATATATTACTTATATATATATTACTTAGTAATATATATAATAATATATAATTTTATATTATTGGGGTTTTTTTCTTGCTGGAGTAACCGATTACCTTTTCTAGTTACTCTGCATAGACGCTGCACTCTTCTGTAGACATTAATATGATTGTCTATCCATTAGACGGTCATGTCTCTATTTCAGTCAAACACACAGGCGTCTTTCTTTCTGGGCACTAAGATGCCCCATTAAAAATGATTAGATATATACAGTCCCACTGTGTATATACTGGTCCGAAATAGGGGTGGGCGAAATGACCAAAATCTTATATCACGATATGAGTAATTTTATTTCATGGTAACAATATATATCACAATATAGTTATTTTTGCTTTAAAACAATCACCTTCAACTCAACCTTGCCAAGTCAGAACTGCTTGTGGTTCCATCAAACCCATCGTTTCATCACAATTTCACCATCCAGTTAGGCACATCAACCATAACTCCTTCAAAAACAGCCAGAAACCTTGGAGTTATAATTGATGATCAACTGACTTTCTCAGACCACATTGCTAAAACTGCCCAGTCCTGCAGATTTGCTTTATTCAACATCAAGAAGATCAGGCCCTTTCTTTCGGAACATGCTTCAACTCATTGTTCAAGCTCTTGTTCTGTCCAGGCTGGACTATTGCAATGCTCTCTTGGCAGGTCTTCCAGTCAGTTCTATCAAACCTTTACATTAATCCAGAACGCAGCAGCAAGATTAATTTTTATTGAGCCGAAAAGAATGCACGTCACACCTCTGTTTATCAATTTGCACTGGCTACAAATAGCTGCTTGTAAAAAATTCAAGGCATTAATGTTTGCCTACAAAACTACCACTGGCTCTGCACCCCTTTACCTAAATTCATTACTTCAGACTTATGTGCCCTCTAAGCTTGCGCTCTGCAAGTAAACGTCGCTTTATTGTGCCATCCCAAAGAGGCACAAAATCACTTTCTCTGACTTTTAAATTAAATGTTCCTTCCTGGTGGAATGACCTGCCCAATTCAGTCCGAGCAGTCTCAGTCCTTAGCCATCTTCAAGAATCAGCTAAAAACACATTTCTTCCATCTTTATTTGACACTCTAACTCTAGCACTCTCTATTCTAATTCTATTCTT
>NW_015554217.1:100551-100908 GCF_001515605.1 Sinocyclocheilus anshuiensis
GGCCTCTAACACTAGCTTGCTCTATTCTTTTCCTATTCTATCTGTTTTCTTTTTATTTATTATATAATTTAAAAAACTAAACAAAACAAAAACCTTGCTACGTGTACTGCATTAAGCTAACTGAGAC
Source organism: Sinocyclocheilus anshuiensis (assembly GCF_001515605.1). Lineage (NCBI taxonomy): Eukaryota > Metazoa > Chordata > Actinopteri > Cypriniformes > Cyprinidae > Sinocyclocheilus > Sinocyclocheilus anshuiensis. Next base: position 100,679 of record NW_015554217.1, read on the forward strand.
TTGTTATAGCACTTGCATATCTTTGCTGTCTTGTTGATTTTGATTGCTTCATTTGTCCTCATTTGTACGTCGCTTTGGATAAAAGCGTCTGCTAAATGACTAATGTAATGTAAATGTCTTTTTTGATATCAAAATTTTTGATACCATAGAAATTTGATTTGATGATTCTTGTCACCAGTGTCAATATCACAAAAAACTAATACTAGCCTAAATTTAAAAAAAAAAAAAAA
>NW_015554217.1:100940-130388 GCF_001515605.1 Sinocyclocheilus anshuiensis
CACCATGGAAACGCCAAAGATGCTTTAATATGTTGTGCGTTTTAATAGACCGGTGACGACCGCACAGAGTAGCATTATAACAGAACTTTCATGATTCCACACTCAGTCACGTCGTCATCAAACTACGCCTATGTCTTTTTGTTTATTTTGAATACTCGCCCTCTATTGGTGAAAATTACATATTGTGCCTTTAAGCTCACTAAAGACAAGTAAACAGTCAGCGATTAAATAAGAATGAGAAACTAATTACTAGCAATAGGACAAAAAACTACAGTAGAACAAATAAATACGAAATGCTACATACTGTACATTGTATAAAGTCAAATGTATAGAAACACTGCATATTCTTCACTGTGTAAATTGAATATATATTTCTTCTTATTAAAGTTACAAAAGTGATTGTCAACAGTAGTGAGAGATTTTCTCTCATTTGTTGTTTGATTAACGTGAATGACAGACACTGCTGTCACTTTAAGAGCTGCCCGGGTTCCAATATACTGCTGCATGTGTTTTCTTTCTCAGCTGTTTGCTTTCACTTAAGACCTACTGTGTTTACGAGGATACTTGCAAAAGACAGGCATTTTGACACATAAAAGTGTGTGTATTTAATCGTTCAAGGCCTATAAAGAGGCAAAAATAACTGTTCAATACTCCCTTGCTCTATGAGCACTGTCTTCACAGCGCTCAGAAACAGTCTCAGACAGCTCGCGCATATAGCGAAATGGGTTCTCTTTTGCTGCTGATTGCATTTCAACAGCTTAAAATCACTTGTTTTTAAACCTTAATGCTTAAAAACGCATGCAAACGATAAGTTTTCATGACCACGTGGCACAGCAACGTCACGTGAGCGTGTAACCATGATAGAGATGATTGTACAAAATCTCTACCGGTTGACAAATTTCTACCGGTTAAACGTGTCTACCAGTATATCGCCCACCCTTAGTCCGAACTGTCTAACATTAGTGTGTGTCTGTGTGTGTTGTATACTAGGGTAAACCCACAGCTGCTCTGTAATCCTGACCTGACCTACTTGGTCATATGACCTTTGACTCTAAGGTCAGCTCTCCAGAGTACCTGTTGGGCAGAGTCAGCCACGTGTTTCCCACCCAAACAGGCATGTGGGCTTAATTTTAGGCATCAGACTCATTGTGAAAGTTAGAAATAGGATTATTTGTTAAACAGCACAAGTACATCTGTAGACAGTGTCCTCACTATTTATATTCACATATTTAAATAAAAGTTCGAGTGTAAATAAAGATATGAATAAAATTGAATATAGTGTTTTCCATTGAAACATGAAGGCTATTATATGTAAACAGATATATTTAGCTCTGACAAGCACTCTTGGCATTCATTTGTTCATGGTTAAAACATTCATATAGGATCATGATTGAGTCAACACAGTTGAGTGGGAGATTGCCCTTCTCTTGAAAGACCAGTGCCTTCCTTCAGTCTGGTTAATTCAAATTGTGGTTTGTCTGCTGCTAGAGATTTACACACCCAACACAAAAAGCCCAAGGCCTTTGAGATTATTTGGGTTGGACTGGTAGTCTAGTCCCTTAATCTTTACATAAACACAGCTTCCCTTTTAAAAACTCCCAAAACTCTTGTACTAAATCTGTTTAGAGTCAAGAAGACAGCTGCTTTGAGTTGGTTAACAGAGGATGAAAGGATCGACTCCCCGTCTGTCCTGATTCCACAGAATTCCTTAATCATTTTTTAGTTTGTTTACAGAGACCAAAATGATTAACCTTGTGGACTATTACAACTATGCCAATAATTGCCAATTGACTTGATGCAATGCTGGTTATACAGTGCCCCCAATATATATGTAGACATCTAATATGTATAAATTTTAGTGCATAACAATATTAAAGCAAGCAGCAAACATGATATCCTTTTCTCAGAATTAACTTTTTCCATTTTTGAAGAGCTACATTGTCATTTTTTCAATAATTTTTACTGGTTGGTCTCAGTATAATTTTAGTGAATCTATGAAATCACTTAATTATTATAGGGTGTATGAAGTCATTTCTCTATTATGATCATTTTGGCATATGTGATTCTCTCCATGTCAGTTCAGACAGTCAGGCTGCTTGTTCTGTGCCTCGTCCTAGAAGTAAAAGCCCATGAATATTTTAAATGCCTCTGACGCTGTACGATGCCTGTGCTGGTTTTATGACTGCCTCGATATGGATAATGAGGATGATGATGCTCTGTTGGGTTGAGTGATATTTTAGGTCATCTTAGGTCAGGTCTCTCCTAATTAGGAGAAGAGGTGAAAAGCTATAGCAGCTCCAAATTCTGCCCAGTGGAATTATTTCCTGGCTGATCCCTTTAGATCTTTGTAAAACTCACTCTCCCACTGGTTGATTTCCCTTTGTTGCTAGGCGCTGGGAGGGTGGGGACCCAGGTGTGTCCAATCAGAAGACGCCCACCACCATTCTTCTGACCCCAGACAGGAAGTTTCACAGTTTTGGTTATGCAGCCCGAGATTTTTACCATGACCTGGATCCCACTGAGTCTAAGCAATGGCTCTACCTGGAGAAGTTTAAAATGAAACTACACACCACTGCAGTAAGGACAAACTCATAACAGTATTTTATTATTGTTGGACCTGAGGGGACTTCTTGTCCCAGCACATTTACGTGTTAAGGAAATTACTGATCATAAGTGTGAGGACTTCTCTTAAAATATGCTTCATGCCTGATATATTCAAAAATTACCACTACCGCGTAACTTGTATAACAAGTACTGCAAGCAAATTAATAACTCATTACTAACAGGTTAACCAATCAAAGCTTCATGAAACTGAAATAATACTGAGTTTTCTAATTTATTACATTTAACATAAATCTCTAAACCCAGGGTGTGAAAAGTTCCTGGAGGGCCACAGCCCTGCACAGTTTAGATATAACCCTAATTAAACACATCTGATCCAGCTAATCTAATCATTTAGGCTTATTTGAAAACTACATGGTATGTGTGTTGGAGCAGGGTTGGAACTAAACTCTGCAGGGCTGTTTGACATGCCTGCTCTAAACTATATTTTCCTCTGAGTATATTTTCCTCATTGGGAATGAGGTGATAAGTCTATCAAGTCTATCAAGTGTATAAATACATTTAGATTGACATGTCATGCTCTTTCTTGTTTCTGAGAGGTGTTACTGTCATTTTGTCTTCTTCAGAATCTGTCCATCGATACAGATTTACATGCAGCCAATGGGAAAAAGGTGAAAGCTCTGGGTATTTTTGCTTATGCTCTGGCCTTTTTTAAGGAGCAGGCTCTTAAGGTATGTTTTAGTACCATTATCATCTAGGACATTCAGTTTAAACCAGCCTACTTGCATTATTTTAACATGTACTCTACCATTCAGAAGTTTGGAGTTGATAAGATATTTTTGATATTCTTGAAAGAAGTCTATTTTATGTCTATCAAGGGTACATTTTTATACAGTAAAAATACAGTAAAACTAATATGTGAAATATTATATAGTAAATATTAAATGTTCATGTAACTGTTTTCTATTTAATTTTTTTTTTTATGTAATCTATTTCCGTGATGGCAAAGCTGAATTTTAAGCAGCATTACTTCAGTCTTCAGTGTCACTTGATCCTTAATTATTATTATTGTCAAAAATATTTTTGTGGAAACTGATACATTTTATTTCAGGATTCTTTGAATAGAAAGTTCAAAAGAACAGCATTTATTTACACAATCTTTTGTAACATTTTAAATGTCTTTATTGTCACTTGATCAATTTAATTTGTCCTTAAACTGTCATACTGACCTCAAATTTTATCAGTGTGTCAAAAATTGATTTTTGTCATTGGATACAGGAGCTGAGCGACCAAGCAGGGTCAGATTTTGATAATGCTGACGTCAGATGGGTCATCACAGTACCGGCCATCTGGAAAATGCCGGCCAAGCAGTTTATGAGAGAGGCATCGTATAAGGTATAACATTTCTTTCTCACGGCCACATATGCACAAACATGCACATCTCACTTTGATTAACTACCTACTTTGTGTTTTGAAATTGGATAGAGGTCTGTGTAGAATGTGTTTAATGTGTTTTCAATTAATGTAATGTTTAAAGTATTTTCACACAAGTTTGAAGGATGGGTTGGTTGTACAAATCCAAAGTGGGTGTTGGCACTGAGTTGTGCTATGATCTTCCCCTAGCGTTAGTGAGAGAGAAGGAGGTAAAAGAGCATTATTTTGCTGCCATGTCCATCTCAAATAGAAAAGGAATGAGATATACAGAAATACATGATGTAGAGAGAAAAAGCAGAGAACGGAAATGGAAATAGGAAAGACAGTGATCTCATCTCTTAGATACAGGCACTGTTTGTCTGTTTTCACTGTCTCTCATTGGACCACCTTAGAGACCCCATACATGTGAAGCTGATTCACTCTTTGTCTCTGTCACAGTTGCCACCATTGTGATTTGTGAGAGCATGTGTGTGTGGATCTGTGGATGACTGGGCAGTGTGTGTCTAGGGTATGTATTTGTACTATATTGATAAGATATTTACACCTGGTATTAACATCTGTCATCGGTGACCTGATTACAAGTAGCGAGATGGATCGCTGTTTACACCTGATTTTTACATATCACATAAGTGTTTATCACATGCAACTGAATTTTAATATTCGGCATAAAGAAGATGTTCTGTGAAGAACTTTTAGATCATTCGTTTTATTATTTTTATTTTGCCATGTAACTGGCAAAGTTTAAAGCTTTGTTTTAGCACAATGATTGGTTAACAAGTAAGTAATGCTTTAATGTTATCCAGGATGCATCAGGACAGATTAGTGTTTCCAATATAAATGTGATATGGTCACAAGTGTTTTCAATTGCTCCGCATTTTGCACGTGTATTTAGTGCTTAACACTTGTGATTGAATGCCTGAGGTGGATGCAGGTGTAAATGAAAGCAATAGACATCAAGTCAAAAGGAAAGAGAAATGAGAGATTGAGAAACAAAGCCTAGAGAAAATGCTATTATTATTAAGTTATTATTGCTGCTTATTCCATGTATGAAAAATATATAAAACATAATTAGGTTATGCATAATTATGTAATGCATTATTCAAACAAACTGTAAAGACTTTATTTACTTTATATGATGTGCATGCAAATTATAATAATCACAGTACAGTAGTCAACAGAGGGGTGAATTCTCTCACACTGAAGAGAGAGACAGAAAGAGCAGGGTGTGGCTTCGGTGTCTTTCATCTCAATCCAAAGAAAAGACAAAATGAGGCGGGGAAGTGAGTAAGCTACATAGATACACAGCAAGAAAAGAGAGAGAACAACAGGAGAAAGAGCAGAGAAGCAGGGGGAGTTTGCAACACCTGATATCTGCAGTGGGAATTCCTCCCAAGCTTGCCTCAGGAGTGAGTGTGTGTGTGTGTGTGTGTGTCTTCATTCCTTATATCATACAGGCATTATAAAATTCAAGCTTGATCCTGGGGTCGTTTCGCACATGAGGACGAGTTTCCTTCAGCTGACTGTTAAAGTTTCAGAGCAGCATTAACGTGTCCTTCAGCTTCTGGAGGAGCGTCAGGCTGCGTCTTCATCCATACTGATCATCTGGCACTGAGACACAAACACACATTCATTAAACACACACTCATTAAAGGGGTCATGAACTGAGAAACCAAAATTCCCTTTTTTTTTTTACATTTTTACACTTCCTCATATTTGAAGTGAGGTAAAATGATCTTGATATAACTGACCAGCCATTTGTGTCATTTAAATATTCATTTACCCAGCAAGTGAGTTATGACCGTTAATATTCAGGTCAGGATGTTTAGGGTTGTGCTGCAATAATTGTTTTAGGTTTATACGTAGTTCACTTCAACCAATGTCCTGTAGAGTGACATGCTAATGTGACATTTATTAGTTTATTTAATTATTTTACTCTTAATGTTTATATTATTAATATGTATATGAATTTAAAAACTGCAAAGTAAATACAATACTGAAAAAATATACAATTTGAGGTCAGCCCTTATTATACTTATATTTAGCAAAAATGTTAATGTTATTAGAAAACATTTATTTTACCGATTTTACAGATTTATTTCAATTAAGTACAGTTAAATAAAGATAAGTAAATGCTAAGTAAATGTTTAGATGAGTAAATGTGAATTTACTGGAGTCTTAACGTTTTCTAAGAATAAATGCTCATATTTATTCATATTTATCAAATGAAAGCTTCATTTATAATCATTTGTATGTTTTATGTATAAGTCAAGATGAGCCTGGGTTTCAGGCTCCTGTTTTAATGTTTTGCCGTTGTGCTGTGTACTCATCTAGGCTGGTTTGGTTTCTCGTGAAAACCCTGATCAGCTGATCATTGCTCTGGAACCAGAGGCTGCGTCCATTTACTGCAGAAAGCTCCGTCTCCACCAAATGGTTGATTTGGGCAACAAAACGGCCTTGAACGGTTACAGCCCAACTGAGAATGTTGGGATGGGAATGACCCAGGGTAAGCCACCTATATCATCTTTTACCATATTACAGGTGAACCACAAGCATTCTGCTATGAGGATAAACCAAATCATACTCATACTGTTCCAGTCGTGCTCAAGTTTATGTCACAGTACTTAAATGTTTGTTGAGTATAATTTTGTCTCTGTGTTTTGATGCCACCAACCTTTGACCAGTGATTAGTTCTTCAAAAGGCCAAATAGTCTGTAGTTAAGTTGGGCTGGTCATGATGTAGGGTCTTCTTTTTGAGAGATATAGACAGATCTAGCAAAAATGTTTGAACAAGTATAGCAAAGTAGTAACTTTAAAGATGTTTTTCCGTTGCTCAGTATAAAATTATCAATTTTTTCCAACATCCACTCCTTCCTAAAGGGGAGTTTAAACCAGATTAACAGTGCAATGGAAATCAATTCTAACATTTTAAACTAGCAATGAAATGAGGATTACTCCTGAACTAGAACTGCAGGATTCCTGCAGTCCAACATACCTATTAAACTCTCACCGCAGTGAGGGAGAGAAGCCAGGTGATGATGCATGCAGAAAACAGTGGGAGGGAGGGATAGATGGATGTTGCATGTACATTACTGTTCAAAAGTTTGGGTCAATAAATTGTTTGTAAAGAAATACTTTGAAAACTTCGAAAATTCTTTTATTCAGCAAAGGCCCATTAAATTGCTCAAAAGTGACGTGTATTGTTACAAAAGATTTCTATTTCAAATAGATGCATTTGTCAGAATTCTGATGAATAGATGTTTAAATATTAAAATAGATTTAAACAGCTGTTTTAAAATGTAATATTTTACAGTATTACTATTTTACTGTATTTTTGATCAAATGAATACAACCTTGGTGAGCAGAAGAAATTTCTTTCAAAATGTATTCTTAAAGGCCCCAAACTTTTGAACTCTAGTGTATTTACTACCATGCATGAACACACAGATGCCATTTTGTGGTATTTCAACTATGGGCACCTTTACTTTCCCAGGGGTTGATGTTTACATTTAAAAATAATAATAATAATAATTATTATTATTATTATTTATCTCATTTATGTATTATTTACTTTGCACATGCCTTTTATGTATATGTATTTTTTGGACTGATTCTAGATCAAATGTGACTTATGAAATTAGCCATAAGGCAAATGGACAAATTAAATAAACTAGTATGAGTGTGAAAAGTGTGATTTAAAGGAGTCCACAGGGTCAGAAGTGCCCATAGTTGAAGAAACATCCTACATTCCACAGTAAATATGCTGTGAACAGTTTATGTCACATACCAAAGTAAAATGTAATTGCATCAAATTCAGGCATAAAGGTGTTTTGTATAGAGGCAGAGCATTTTTTCCTGTATTTCTGCCTTTCAGTCCATTCCAGTTCACCTCCATTGCCCTGCTCATGTCCTTATTACAGACTGACAGCACATGCACATACACAGTGGGCTGTATATAAAAAAAAGTATTTTCACTTGAGTATATAGCATTTTAGTGGCCTGTGATTTTAGAAATGTCAATGAAAAGTAATTTTTCATGTGCATTCAGAAGGTAACAGTCATTTGGACCACTGCTGAATGGTGATGCCAGCATGAGAAACAGCTTTGCAAATGCACAATGCCTTTCCCTCTCTCTTCCTAAGTTTGCATGCACATTTATTCATAATTGTGTAATTGTTTGAGGTCATGCCTTGCATTACCTTGGAAAGAAAACAATTTCAATTATACCAAAAATGTTGACAATATTTCTTAATCTGTTTCTTAACCACATTTGATAACATTTTAATTATTATTGGTTAATGTCAACATTTAAGCATTTAAGAATGATAAGAATGTTATTTGGTCCATTATGTGTCTGAGACAGCTAAAGCAGAACTATCATTCCTGTAACAAACTATATCAGTGGACGTGTACTTATATGCAGTGACCTTCGTGTGACATCAGTGTCCTCAGTCTGATGACATCAGCAGCTCTACAGTCATCAGCAAGCACATCTGTAACTCTAAACTTCTGCACGTACAAAAGGAGTGACAGAGAAAGAATTTGATCAGATGGATTTTGTGCTTTTAAGTTGAAAATAACAGCAAAAGTTGCAGTAATGATGCAGTCAGTGACAAATAAAAGAGGTGAAATATGTGAACTAAATGATCATGATGCATTCGAAAGGAGTGTGAAATCGCATTTGACCTGCTGTTCTATAGATAGAGAGGGAGAAAAAGAATGGATGAAGGACAAAAGGAGTAGTGTTTATTGATTACTCTACCATCAGTAGTATTTGTGCTCTGATAGCCTGTATATTTGATATTCAATGGTCAGCAATGAAAACGTGGTTAATTTTAGATGGCGTTGAGAGCCTGAGACAGGAAGCGATTGAGTGTGGCGACCCGTTGTGGAGCAGGGCATCAGTGAGCAGCACAGAGGGGCTGTCTGTTTGACATACATACTGTACAGGGCGGTCAGAGACAGGCAGGGGATAATGTGTCCCTCTGAGGGATGTCTCACAGAAATTATTGAGCATCTGAATGTGTTTTTTCATTCATTAGAGAGGTTCAAACGACATTTAGAAGTTTGGGGTCAGTAATGTATTTTAATGTTTTTGAAGGAAGTCTCTTATATTTGCCAAGGCTACATTTATATGATCAAAAGACAGTAAAAACAATGATATTGTGAAATATGAATACAATATAAAATAACTTTTTATTTTAATATATTTTCAAATGTAATTTATTTCTGTGATGGCAAAGCTGTCATTACTCCAGTCTTCAGTGTCACGTGATCCTTCAGAAATCATTCTTAATGTGCTGATTTGTTGCTCAAGAAACATTACTTATGAATATCAATGATGATTTTAACAAAGGATTTTAACAATGTTAAATGTTAACAATCTGTCTTAATCTGTTTCTTAACCACATTTGTTAAACGTTTAATTATTGTTTGTTGATGTCAACATTTGTGCTGCTTAATATTTTTGTGGAAATCATGATACATTTTTTTCAGGATTCTTTGTCTGTACTTTTTTGATTTGAAGTTAATGCATCCTATTTATTTATTTATTTATTATTATTATTTAAAAAAATACAAAACCAAAGAAGTTTATGATCTCTTGTTGAATCCACACATGTTGTTGTCACTGACTTGATGTTTAGATCATCTAAAATAGGCTTCGAATGCTATGAGTGTTGAATTTGCTATCAAGGTGGTACAGGAATTTCAGATGTGATTCTGTTGTGTGGTTTAAACTGCTAGTTTGAGTGGTTAGGTCTCTCAGCCCTATCAGAAGCTGTCACTATACTGAAAAAAGGTCTGCTGGTCCATTTCATTGTTTTCTGTACACTTGAGGAAATGTCAGTCTCCATGCCGTTACTCTCTCTTAGAGCTTACACTTCCTGTTTGGGCATGTTTACAACTGCCAGGATGGCCATTATCCACTGATGTCATCAGACCAGCTGCCCTTTATCAGACCAGGACAATCTTCCCCTCCACAGTAAATGAACAGAGATTTTTACATTCTGGTCACAGTCAGGAAGTTCACAAAAGTGAAAAAGAGAGGAAGTCTTTCAGTGGAATAATCGTGGAAAGATGCACTAAATATTTAAGACTTACTGGTTTAATTGCAATGTTGAGCTATAATTATACTTTACTTTACTTATTTGCAACATAAAATGGTTGGGCCACAGGGGGTTAATAAAATGTAGTAATCTAAATTAGAATCCGATAATCTAATGCAGGTTATTTCAATTCATTTGATTAACAGTGTCTGTATTACAGGAAAAATGCACAAAAATGTTTTTCCCCCCAACTAAAGAGAGTTGCATGTTTGAACATTTCTAGGGATGCACAATATATTGGTACCATAGCAGTCATTGTCCGATATTAGACATTTTTTCATTTATTGGTATCAGTTGATATTGGATATTTAATTGTGGATAGTCATTAAAGTTACTCTTTGAAATACAATTTAACAATGTAAACACTGTTAAATGTAATAATTAGCATATCACAAGAAATATCCATTGTTCATGCGGTACATTTATAATGTTGTGATGTCTAAATTCACTTTTAGCATTTAAAATTATTTAAATATTTAGTGTTTAAGTTGTAATTTATTATAAATTGTATGGAATTTTATTATCGGCTGTAACGGAAAGAATTATCGGCTAATCCAGTACAACCAGAACTTTAATATTTTATGTCCCTAAAATTGAAGTTTTAAATAAGTAAGTAACAAAACATTACAGCAGTTTCACTGCTTTTCTTGACATTTCATGAATTTGCCTGAAGTTAAAGGAGTCTTGCATTCCATTGGAATTTCTTTTCCAGCAGCATCCCCCTGCTTACAGAAACCACATTCAGCCCATGTTCCTTTTTCATCCTGTCGCATTGCCTATAGAACTGCCACACACACACACAAACAGCTTCACGCTGCCTTCCCTCTCACACACACTTCCTGTCTCTCTCTGTCAATAACCAGCCAAGGAGCATGTGCGCCGTAACCGACAGAGCCGTACCTTTCTGGTGGAGAATGTCATAGGAGAGCTCTGGTCTGAACTCACTGAAGGTAGAGTCTGTGTCTTCTCACACACATTTTTTTTTCTTGTAGTATTTTGCTCCTGCTGTTTCTGATGCTGCTGTCATACAGTAAGTTAAGAAATCCTAAATTCTGAAGCTCTTAGGAAGGATGCACACTAGTCTCACATAGCCAGAGACCTTTCAGCAAAAAAAAGTACTTCAGTGCAGCTTATTCTGCCCAAGAACCACCAACTCAAACAGGAAGAGACTGTCTGACTGACATGTAAAGCGACCAATTGCTGTTTGGTTTGTTTTAATGCGTGGTTGTATATAGATAATGCATTTAAAAGAGTGGAAAATGTGTATAGGCAAAAGGTTTAGAATTTTAGCCTGTCTGTGCATACACTGTAAAAACTGACATTTGTGCTAAAAAAAAAAATTTGCAGTAAAAAAAATTACTGAAAAAACAAACAAACATTGGTAACACTTTATTTTAGGGTTTCTTAACTAGTTGCTTATTAGCATGCATATTACTAGAATATTAGCCATTTATTAGTACTAATTAAGCACATATTAATGCCTAATTCCACATGACCTTATTCTACATCCCTAATCCTACCCAATACCTAAATTTAACAACTACCTTACTAACTATTGATAAGCAGCAAATGAGGAATTTATTGAGGGAAAAGTCGTAGTTAATAGTGAATAAGTGTTCCCTATTCTAAAGTGTTACCGAAGCATTTATTTAAATCAAAAACTGTCAAATGTGAGCTAGCACAGACAATTCTGTGAATTTCTTGTCAGTTTATTCGTTTTTTTCACTGTAAAAGGTGGCAGTATTTTATTGTAAAATTACATTAAATATCCCATTAGATCAATTACAGTTTTTCAATTAACAGGTTTTTAATGTAGCATTTTTATAGTCTTTTACCGTTATGATTACGATCACTGCTGATTATTTCACAGTCAGTCAGATTGGAACCAAAGATTTTTGCCAGCACTTGCTATTTTTGCGTGTAATATGCATTGGACAGTCAGCAAACAGACTGTGGGTGGTCCTTGAATGTGTCTATTGAGACTAGATGCACCCTTGCTGAGAAGATAAGATGCTTAGTTTGAAATCCCTGCTCTGGTGAGCCCTACCCTTATTCTGCTGTCTGAATCAGCAGCTGCTCAACCATCAGTATTGCCTCAGCACACTTTGCCTATTCATCACTGCTGGAATAACCCCCACGCAAATTAAAATTCTTCAAAATCATTCAAATTTCAGTAAATTTTCTATGTTAAAGGGACAGTTCGCTTAAAAAATGAAAATGTACTCATTGTATTTTATTCCATGTCTATATGATTTTATTTCTTCTATGGAATACAAATGAAGATATTTTGCATAATGTCCAATATGCTCTTTTATGGAAAAAGTCATATGGGTTTGGACCATCATGAGAGAGTAAAATTTATTTTCTAGTTTTTTGGGTGGACTGTCTCTTTAAATATACAGTAATCTCATACAGTCAGTTTGTGAATATTTAACAGAACCTACATAGAATTTTAATTCCAAAGTCTTCTACTTGAGGTACCAATCAGTGAACCCTGAATGTAGGTCACTGTTCCTCTGACACCTTGCAAAAGTACTTGGCGGACATGTCAGCGTCACTCACATCCAACATCTGCAGAGAGTTCCTGAAAAAGTGTCAAATGTTACCAGACGAGATGTAAATCCATCCTGATGAATTTGTTTTTGCTGGTGACTCTCAAATGTTGTCTCTGGTGCTCTCTAGGTGACCGTTATGTGGTTGTTGATTGTGGAGGAGGGACGGTGGATCTTACTGTGCATCAGATCCGCATGCCGGAAGGGCACTTGAAGGAGCTTTACAAAGCCTCAGGTACAAGACACAGCTTTTATGACCTGTAGCTTGAGATTAACATTTTGCTTAAAAAGCTTTTATTTCCTATGAAAAGCGGTCTGCTATTCTGAAATGTCACTATTTCCAATCATCCGAAATGATTTTTATCTTTCCATTCTCTCCGCAGGAGGCCCATACGGCTCTATCGGTATAGATTATGAATTTGAGAAGCTCCTGTGTAAGATATTCGGACAGGATTTCATTGACCAGTTTAAGATCAAGCGTCCTGCTGCCTGGGTGGATCTGATGATTGCGTTTGAGTCTCGTAAGAGGGCGGCGACTCCTGACCGAAGCAACCCATTGAATATTAACCTGCCCTTCTCTTTCATCGACTACTACAAGAAATTCAGAGGACACAGCGTAGAGCATGCGCTGAGGAAGAGCAAGTGAGTGTCTAAAGCGCTGTAGTAGAAATCGCCCATTAATACAGTCCAGTCGAGTTTGATGCATTTCTCTGTATTCATAAAGTGGTGACTGTTGTGAGTTCTGCTGACTCTCCGCCTTTGTGGTAATTGTTGTCTGTCTCTTTTGAGGTCAGGCATGTGTGACCTACAGCCCCTGGAGAGTTAATCTGTCTTTTCATGACTGCTGTCAATACCGTACACACAGCCATTCAATAAGCCATCAGGCCCTGTATAAAGATGGCCAAGTCAGCTAAATGAATACTATGTTTTTTTGTGTGTGTGACTGCTGACTATGTGCGAAACACTGATAATCAAGGGGCATAGGAACAAGAAAATCTAAAAAAGGGGAGAGAGAGGGCACATTATGAATTATTTTCAGCTCGTCATGAATATTAATTTATGTAACTTTCACCCAGTAGCTCTAACAGATTTGCTTACAGGCAAGTAATTTTGTTAATTAGATAATTGCTTACAGAGGCTTCTGTCTGGTAGCATCATAATTTTATGCATGCGGCTATAATTTCTTAGCATCGCAGCCAAGAGATTACATTTAGAGTCTTCTAAAACTAGTTGTAATGGCTGCTTCCTGAGCAAATGTATCAGATCTGACACAAAATCCAATTAAGAGGTGAAATTATCTAGTTTTATCTTTCTATTATTTCGAAAATGTGAACCTGGTTTATTATTTGCATCGTTTAATGGTTCAATTTTTGTATTCTTTCCTAACACAGTAATTAGATAATCATTTGCGAGCCATGAGTAAGACTACTCTAACTTGCACGTTATGGATTTTGAGCTCTCATGTCTCACATGGGACAGTTTTTCCAACAAGCCTGCGAGTCAGGCATCTCTGAGCACTCGACTCATTCAGCCCTGCATCAAACTGCACAGCGTGGCCATATGGGAGTATGTGCATCTGTTTACTGGAAACCACAGCTATTAGCACACATGCACTGACTTTTATAGCAGTGGAAAACCTAATAATGTAAACTCAATAATATCAAGTTTCTCAATATTCTTCCATATGTGAAGATGACTTTTAAACTGCACCGAGGCCAAATGAGGATAATCTGTTATTTGTTTCAGTCTATAACTCTCGCTCTCTGTTTTTGTCTCTCCTCTGCAGTGTGGACTTTGTGAAGTGGTCTTCGCAGGGCATGCTGAGGATGAATCCAGATGCAATGAATGCACTGTTCAAACCAACTATAGACCACATTATACAGCACCTGAGTGAGTAACTACGCAGTAATTTACTGGAACAATAATATGATATTGATTTCTAGAGTTTAAAGTGAGATGGGAGTGTCAGTTGTCTGTATTTGGGTGTTAAAGGGAGGGCTTGCTACATGCATCATGAACCCCACTGAAATAAGAATTATATAAGTGATTATGTCATTTCTAATAGTATTTAATTAAATTATTTAATTAATCAGGATCAGATCATGGTTATTTATTTAATTGTCTTTGTATGTCAGATGAAATGGCATCAATATTTAACCAGAAAGCTGTCAAAAAGTATAAATCCATAGTAAAGGTGCACCAGTAAGCAAAAGTAACCAGAAATTTAGCTGAAAGTTTAAAGAGGAGAAAATAATATAAATTCCTTTCATCCCTTCACAGACATTCCAGACTACATTTTGCTAAAAGGCTGTATAACATAACATAACATTACATAATCTTTCAGCATACCAATCTCATAACATAACAGCAACATGTATAACAACAATATTTTAACAACATATCATCTGTTATTTTATTATTTTTATATAATATTGTAGCATTTATTAATATTTTGAATTAGCTTTTCTTTTAATTTTTAATTTTTAGTAATTTCGTTATGTGTTTTTGTCTCTTATGAGTTTTTTGTTATTTTTCTATATTTCTTTATAGCTTTATTTTAATTTTATTTCAGTTTTAGTTTTATTTATTTTAGTACTTCAGCTTAAATCTTATTTATTTCAGTAGTTGTCAAGGCAGCATTTTTAATTTTCATTTAAGTTTCCACATCTAATATTTATATTTATTTTTATTGGTATGGTATGGTATAGTATAGTATCCCAAAATATCAAACATGGAATCATAGTCTGAAGCTGAAAAATAGGCTAAAATATATTATGTGATTTTCTGTGAAATCTGTCAGCTGACTGCCCAGTATATGCCCAATATTTAGACAACTAGTGCCAACTCCTCCAGACTGCAAACTGGGGCAAAAATCTGGGCAAAAGTTGTGTAGTGTATTCCAGGCATTAGTAGAATGTGTCAAGCTGTATAAACTAATGAACCACTGGGAGACACAATTAGGGCAAGCGTTGGCCCAGTCAGGGAAGTCTCGACAATCTGCCCAAAATACTCTCACAGAACTGGGACAGAACTCAGTCCCTTGGCTCTTATGTTGGTTGAGCCCAGCTGTGATCTGTATCTGTTCAAACAAAAACTACAAAGAGGGACACCACTGCTAGTAAACTGGATTTTTGTCTTTGTCATTTTGATGAAAACCAAAGGAGTGCATAACATTCTTTGGTTAAATTCCCATGTGTTAAAATGTTTTGTGATGAATCTTGTAATGGACTAATTAATTTTTTTTTTTTCAAAATCCTGTTTCTCTGCTTTCGTTCTTCTATATGTTCTCCAGCTGAGTTATTCGATAGGCCAGAGGTGACAGACATTAAGTTTCTTTTCCTGGTGGGAGGATTCGCAGAGTCTGCTCTGCTGCAACAGGCGGTTCATAAGATGCTTCAGGGACGCAGCCGAATTATTATTCCGCATGACGTGGGCTTGACTATCCTCAAGGGGGCGGTGTTGTTCGGCCTGGATCCCAGCATCATAAAGGTCCGCCGCTCTCCACTCACCTACGGCGTGGGCGTCCTGAACCGTTTCGTAGAGGGGAAGCACCCGCCGGAGAAGATGCTTGTGAAGGGCAGTACGCGCTGGTGCACCGATGTCTTCGATACGTTCATCTCTGTCGATCAGTCAGTGGCGCTGGGTGAAACGGTAAAACGCAGCTACACGCCGGCGAAGCCGTCACAGCAAGTGATCGTCATTCACGTATACTGCTCAGAAAAAGAGTCGGTCAGTTTCATCACGGACCCAGGCGTGAGGAAGTGTGGTACACTGAAGCTGGATGTGAGCGGTACTGAGAGTCCGGCGGCACGAAGAGAGATCCAGACGCTCATGCAGTTCGGAGACACTGAGATAAGAGCCATGGCTGTCGACGTGGCAACCTCTCGCAGTGTCAAAGCGAGCATCGATTTCCTTAGTCAATAGAAGAAGATGAGGGATGAGTAAACCCCACACTGCAGAAGCTCAGCATTTTAGTTTTCCAGTAAAAATATCCAAACATCCTTAAAACATGTTATGTTTGTTACTTTTAAAATTGCCAAAGTGACTATAGAGACATTTGTTATAAAGGATTTCTATTTCAATCAAATGTAAACATACGTTCATCATAGAATCCAGAAAAAAAAACATATGTATCACGCATTCCACAAAAATATTACAGCACAACTCTTTTCAAAAATAAGAAAAGTATCTTAAGCGCCAAAGTAGCATATTCAAATGATTTCTGGAGAATCATGTGACAGAAGGCTGGAGTAATGTTAATAATTACATCTTTTTGCAAATTCTTTTATTTTCTTGTTACAAACATAAACCACTAAATCGTTGATTTATGCTTACAACAATAAAGAAAAAACTATAGGGTAAGAAAAACTTAATTCAAGATGTATATTTAAAATAGTATTATATCTTGTGCAGTTTTGCCTCTCGAGTAATTATTTTTGGTTTAAAGTATGTTTAGATATTTTGACTGGAAAACAAGACAAAATGCTGAGTAAAATGTTGACAGTGTAGAAGGATAGATGAAAGAAAGAGAAAATTAAAAATAGAGAATGAACGAGAGATGAAGATTTGGAGTCTCAATTAATACCATGTTTGCTGACCTTCCATGTGGCATTTGCTTGAATAGTTGTGCCATTCATGTTATTTTATTTGGTTATTTCATTTCTTATCCACAACTGAACTCAAGATGAAACTTCTCATATTTGGACAAAGCTGAGTTCATTTTGTCTCATCGACACTCATGTAGGCTCAGTCCCTTATTCTCTGTATGCTTCTATTATAGTCTATTTGTAGTCTTAGTGGCTATTTTCTGCACAGAGATGCAAACTCTGCATGGATAGAGCCAAAATACAGCTGCGTATTGCTAGTAGTGCAATTTGGGATAGCACTCTATAATAACTTAGCAAGACAAGTTCAGGTTAAGGCAGCTACGTTAGTCTTATATACACACCATGGCAGAAATATAACATTGTTCTCTTACAAAACATACTGCTTTGCTCCTAAACTCTGGTCTATTACCTCCAGGGCCCAGTCTAGAACCAGTTCATTCATTTAGGTTATGATGAGGAGGTAAAGCAGATGGTTTTGGCTACAGGACTAGTGACCAATTTGTTAGTCTGAAACAGAAACTTGGTATGTTCTTCATCGCAAACATTTAGGACTAACTTTGAGAATGGTACCGAAACCTGAGCTGCACATCACAAAGGTGCTGATTCCTGTGACAAAATTACCGTCAGTTTGTCACACTAGTGCTACAGGACTACGTGGCAAAACACTTTTTTTTTTTATTGTTCTTATGTCTCATGTTGACTTTTTTTTCTGCTTTTTTGTTTTTTTTTTGTATGTCAAGGCATTTTAGGAGTTCTGGACAGTGACTCTGTTTGTCTCGAAATTCAGCATATCTTCATGTTGTTGGTCAGTATGTTGCTCTAAGCAGAATGAGAACGCATAAATCCTAGAATGTGAATCTTAATCATCGTTTGAAGTGGCAGTGACAGAGAAGCTGCTAGCTGTACCTGCAACATGATTTGAAACGATAGTCATTGCTATGTGCTAGTTGCCTTTAATCCTGCTCCTCAGAAAGAGAAGCCACAGATTTATTTTTTTCTGTTTTTATTTTCTATTTTTATTTAGGAGATTATTTTGGAGAATATGTGACAAATGAAATGTTTATTTCTGTATATACAGTATTTAAAGATATTGTACAGGTTTTTAGTGTTGTTTTCGCATTAGTGGCTTTATGAGCAGTGTGTGTATGCAGGCCTTAAGAGCACACATTCTTTCTTCGCAGTTGTGTGAAATGCCTTTGTTGCTCTATATTTAGAAATTCACAAGACTTGAAGACCTTTGACCTTAACAACTTTAATCGCAGTTATCATTTGGAATAAGAACTTTGTGGTATATTTTGGTTTGGGAAATGAGGTGACTGATAGTTTGTGGTGTGTATGTGGTCTGTAGATTATGCCACTAATGACAGGCAATATTTGTGTGTTTGGTTTGGAAGATACTGAGATAAATGCGACACTAAAAAAATGAAAGCAATAAAGGTATTGCAATGTGACGTTCCACATTTTATTCCCACGGATTCCATCATGCTATTCTGCCAATGTGAAGACTGTGTCAAAGCTTCAGCTGCAAAATTGTAATGTTGCTATGGAAATGTATTAATCAACCATTTTAAATCACTGAGGTGATGATAACTGAACATTTTTATTATTTGAAAGTCAGCATGTAACTCAACTATGGCGTTCTTTGAGAAATCTGTTATGCAGTTGCTTTTCCATAGATTTGCAATAGCAATACAAGACAAGAAGCGCCAAATAGTTTTCGCACAGGACAGTTAAAATTTGTGATAGCACAGATCCTGGATCAAAAGTCTAACTCTAAAAAAAATCATACAAAGCATCTGCCAGGGTGACCACAGATTGTGAATAAAATGATCATCAAACAATATAATATCATTAAAAATGAAAAAATAGCAAGATACACGCAGGATAAAATGCTAAAGCTTCTCAATGTAATCTGGATTTGCTGCTCATGTGATTGTTAATTGCAAATAATTGCATATGATCTGCACGATTCGCATGAGAGACCAACAAATGAGACCTTTTTTTCTTTTGGTAATGTTCGTTTAAATATTCTATTGTAAATCTTTGGATAATAAAATCCAAGCTACCACAGATCACTCTCTCATTGGCTGTGCAAGGCAGTAGAAGCAGGAAGTGATGTCATCACATGTTATGTGTGTATGCACTTGTAGGGCAGAGCACACACACATAGACATACACTCCAGATTTGTGGAGTAAGCACACCTTTTTTGCTCTTAGAGTGTTGATAGGGTGAATGTTAAAAAATCAAATCTCTTTGTTCTGCTGGTTTAAACATTTGCTTTTGTTCTTCTCTTGATTTGCACCATACCAGTTCATGCGCAGCTTTGCTATTTTTTTTTTATTTATTTTTTTTTATTGATAACACAATGTATAGCCTCTTTATAAAATGTAGTTATTGCTATGATATGCTTGTACAAGCACATAAAGAGCACTATCCATTTGTTCTTTTGTTTATCAGTTTCATTTTGATCACTCTGTCTGAAGTATTAAGACGTTCTTTGCTGTAGAGGGACATTTGCTAATAATTCACTGTGAATTTGATTTTGAATGGCTTTTCAGCATTGTTTTATTGAACTGGTTTTAGCTAAAAAAAGAAAATTGACCAGTTCATAGGGTTTGAAAAACAGAAGAATTTCACTGTTTGCTAGATTCTAGATTCTTTAAATGCTTGAAAGTCTCTTAGTCATTCACTTAGATCCAAGATGGCTGCTCGGCCCTAGAGCTGACATGGACTTTCACTCACTGTGTAAACTCACAAACTATACCTACTGGGGTTTATTTTTAATCAATGGATACAGTGTCACTGCTCTTACCATATGCATATCCAAAAAGATTTGCAACTCTATTTCAATCAATGCCAAGTACTAACAGCCAAACTGTCACCCAATAAAAAGTATGTGTATTTCAAAAAATGACTGTTGTGTTCCTTGTGTATGAAATATTATAGGAGTGACCTTATGCAAAAACATTCTTCTCTTTTAAATCTGAGGGAGGCTGAATTTGTATGATGTGATTAGTACAGGAGCTTATGATTTCTATAAAGAAAAGTAAGCATAAAGGTCTACAATTGAATCTAACCATTAGTGGGGCATGAGCAGATTGTATGAAAACATAGAGCTTGCACGAATTTGTAAAAATTAGCCACCAATTCGCCAAAATGTGAAACGGTTACAAATTGCCATGAGAGTGTGCTGGTGATTAAAGCTTACGCAGCACAATTTATGAATTTATATTATTTTTGTCTGAATTTCTTTTTGATTGGTATTTTATTTAACCAAAACAGATCATATAAGTGTATGGGCTGTAGTGGGTGCATTATTAATATGGCCGTCCAGGGAACTATAAAAGGAATTTGAATGAACCTTAACCATAATTTTAAAATGGTTTAGTGAGTAAGTAGGGTGCTGCTTGTTTGAATTCTACGACACTATAATCTAAATAAATTCTATAATCTGACGTCCCTGTTATTACACTTTCTTTACATCCTCTGTTCCATGTTCAAGCAATTCCTATAAGGTAAACAGAAATACATTTGAACTGACCTCCTGCACATCAACGGGTGGTTTTAGTCCGACCTTGACTTTACAATAGATTTCTTTCAGATGAATTCATGGCAGTGTAACTTCAGTTATGTGCATCCACTGTCCCTCTTTAAAAAGGTCTTTTAATTGCAAAGGCGAATTTGCCATTTGTAAATTCTACCATTCTATACAAAAATAAAAGCAATATTCTCACCGACTTTGATTTAGTTCATTGACACATCAACTTAAAGTACATAATGGCACCAGATTTTAAGAGTTTAGAAGCCGTTTTTTATTTTCTATGAAACCGTCAAGAGTATATGCTTTTGTTTAGAAGGAAAAGGGTCCTTCATTTTTTTGGTTTGTTTTCACAGAGTATATTTTAGGTCCTTCAGCGATGAGCTATAATGTATGAGACATTGAACTGTAACCATTCAATGAGGTTTTTATACTCAGAAGTGGCCACTTAACTCCTGTGTCCTGCGAAGAATGACTGATTTAGCTCAAAAGAGAAATGCCACTGTTTTCTTGTTCTGGCGAGAACATATAATTGCTGGATTATTTGAAATCAAGGACATTTTGGTCCTCTATAGACTGGCTTGACTGAAGTTTGAGTGTACAGCTTATGAACAATTAAAACTTAAAGATTTCAGGGCCTTAAAGGGGTCATGAACTGAGAAATCAAATTTCCCTTGATCTTTTGAAATATAATAGGTCAGTGTGCTATAAAAACATCCTGTAGGTTTCAAAACGCAAAACGTTCTTGTTAATTTAAAAACAACTTTTATTGAAACCAAGCTCAGAAAAGCGTTTTTTCAAAGATCTGCTGTCACACTTTAAGCAAAGTATTAAACGCCAGCAAAATCAATATACCAGACTCCTGTGGCCTACTCCGACCCCAACAAAAACCGAAAACTACTTGGCCTATACTGATGTGAAAGCATTCCTTCTATTCAAAACACCTAACATCAAATACAGTGTGAATTTATGTACTGGACTCAACTCTGGCCTACCTTTTGGTATTTCCTAAAAGTAATTTCTGCACAGAGACAATTCCTGGCATTAGAGAAATAAAATCTGATAATGACAGAAGCCAAGCCACATTTTGGTGCTGAAAAAAAAAAAGATAATTTCAAAGTCACACTGCCCCCTAGTGTCTGTTATATGTGTAGACGTGTGAATCGCCAGTAGTTCATTTCAGTATCACGTTGACGTCCAATAAATTTTTTAATGATTTTAAAAATGCTCAAATATTTGTTACAAATACAATAATAATACAAAATAAATAATGTATTACTATAAATGAGCTTACAATATATTTATAATATATTTAAAATATCACAAAATATGTTTCATTATTAAAACAAAGAAAACGCATAGTAATTTTTTTATATTTTAAAATGCTATGTGTATAGAGTTAACTGACATTTCAGGAGTAAACTCAGCAAAAGAACTGGCTGTGTGAGGTAGTTTAATATCATTCACTGTCCATTTGTGGGTCCCTTTTCCAATGCTGAGGGTACTTTACTTGCCACTAAAACATCATCCTCACTAGTCCGCGCCTATACGCCCGGCAGGTAAGTATTAATAAAAGGATTTTATTATGAAAACCCAGCAATTATAGTTAGACTCAAGCACCCTCGTCCAAGATCCCACCCCATCTGAATATGAGTCTAAACACAAAGCACTTCTGATTCAATTTGTACAAGCGACGGGTGTGTGTGTGTGTTATTTTAACAGAGGAGAGAGTGGAGGACCACTCAACTTCAAACAGGACAGGGTCTCTGTGTGTGTGTGTGTGTGTGTGTGTGTGTGTGTGTGTGTGTGTGTGTGTGTGTGTGTGTGTGTGTGTGTGTGGTTGAGAGAGAGAGAGAGAGAGATTTAGGAAGTTTATCAAAGAGGTGAGATCATCAGAACGGCACATCAGTCAGAACTTGGCTGGTTGCTAGGGTGATAGTGAGTGGTTATCTTCAGAGGTACCGCCCACACACATCTCTGTCACCAACAGAATCATGATCTGCAGAAGAGGCCGCTTGGCACATTTTCAGCATTGTGAAGCACATGTTCCTCGCCCCTCTATCAGGTAATCCTGTAATTATTTTATTGTCTGATTATTTATTTATTTAACAGAAACACCCACAACTAAGCAATACAAGGGCCTTGAAAACTGAGATGAGGGCTGAAATTATTTAACTGGCATATCAGAAGTCAAGCCATACATCACTAAAATGTATATACTGTACTGTATGTGTCCAGTGATGAGAACAGAGCTGGATATCATGTTCATTATATCATTGATAAAAAAAATGACAGTCAAGACTTTCACATTATTACAAAACATTTATATTTCAAACCAATGCTGTTCACAAAAATAGCCTATTGGACAGAACAACATTGAAAATCACTAGAAAGTGCCCATTTTTTTAGTCCACTTCTTTTTAATTTTAGACAGGCTATCTGTAGTTTTAATGTAATATTGCAGCTTGCTTTATATATAATGTAATATAATATAAATTTTTTTAAGTGTGATTTAGGTATCAAAATGGTCTTGTTTTGACAGTCTATCTATTGTTTTAAAATTTAAAACCTAACAAATTTATTTTTGGTGAAATGTTCTGTTCTGCTTGAAAAGCTTGTCTTTCTTTAAAATAAATATTTCAGATTTTAATACTGCAATTTTCATTCATTTTCCAAGTGTCGTTAAAGCATCAATTTTAGCCTTCCACCATACAGCTCTTGAGCACAGACCATTAAGTTGATTAAGAATACTGAAACTGTGGCAAAGCCAGGAAAAATCAGCCTGAAGCTTGTTTTCAAACTTTCCATTCTGTTATTCATCATGGGAGCATGCTGTTATCTGGATATTGCTTCTGATAAGTCAACTATAATTACTGGAATCAGAGATCTATGTTGTCATTAGCTTTGTGCCCAATGAAGAAATAAGAAAAGATGAAGAGAAAGAGTGACAGAGAGAGAGATGTGTGCATATTTGAGGGCATTCAACCCCTCCTCTTGCACGGTTTAATTCAGATTCTAACACCATAATGCAGTTTTACTCGGAGCTGAAGCCTGCAGATTGTTCTGATGGGCATTGTGAGTTTTGATGGCTTAAATGAGTAAAAAGTCAGTGTGATTGCAAATGTACTTTGTTAGTGTCACCATGAAAATGGCAGCATGCCTTTTTAATGCCTTATTTTTACAGCTCTGATTATAGGTTGGGTATTCAAACAAGTGAATGAGAAAACAATGAGCAGGCAATCAGGACTTCATAAAGCAGAGAGCAGCAAGGGACAGATTAATGAGAGTGCGTCACACACATACGCACTCAAGCAGCTTTTAGAAATGACACTCATGCGTGTGACATATTAAAAGAGGGCTTGCACTTTGAGCGGAGATGTGAAAAGGATCAGAGGACCGTTAACATGTACTTTAGAGCCCAATCTGACTGCTGTTTGCACAAAAGCAACAGAAATTCGGTCAGCATCAATATGCAGACACGTTTCACGAGTCACGTCGACCCTACAGAGGAGGAGAGGTTTCGACGGACGTGGATGGCTCATACACCCACATGTCACATACAGCAGCATTCAGATGAACAACAGTAACTGCTTTTAATTTGAGTGTTAAAAACAGTCTCAATGAAAATAATGGCTTCAGGAGAGAAAAGCACTAGAGCTAATGGATGGGAGACATGTTGCTTGTCTATAGACTGAGTGTTAGATAAATAAATAAAAAATATATATATATATAAATCATAAAATCATTCAAACTCTCTTTTTTTTTTAAATTGGGTTCTGACAGGGTTTGTGAAATCACAAACCAATTTTCTTTTTTGGGGGGCTTACATAGAAATCAATTGCAGCACTTAGTAGAAGCAGTTTAGTGTAAATATGATCGCCATATGATATTGTGCATTTGGTACACAATCAGAAAAAAAGGTACCCTAAGGTACAAAAGCTACAAAGTACATATTTTTTGCCAGCACATATTAGTACTTTAAAAGTACATATTACTACAAAAAGTGTAACTTTGCCCCAGTGACAGTTTGTACCTTTTTTTGTTTATCTTGTTTTTTGTTATGACAGTCTTCCTTGACATTTTAAATGTGAGATATTAAACCAAATCAAGCCTGGCAGGTGAGCTACTGGTAAATATGTGAAAAGGCACAGAAGACGTATGTCTTGAAAGTATTGTGTCATTAAACGCCACACTTTTAGTGTGTAATTTTGTGAAAGTGGTTGGGTGAAAGGATTGCCCTGCTTCATAGTGAATCTGCAGACAGAAGTGATGGTATACTGCCACCTTTTGCCCAAAACAACTCAAAACATACAACAGTTCTGAAAATCTAATAGTGGTTTAATCTGTCACAACATTACATTTAGACATTTAGCAGACACTTTTATCCAAATTTATTACAAATGAGGACAATGGAAGCAATCAAAATCACCAAAAGAGCAATGATATGCAAGTGCTATAACAACAAGTCTCAGTTAGCTTAATGCAGTACACATAGCAAGTTTTTTTTTAAATCATATAATAAAAAGAAAACAGACAGAATAGAGAAAGAATAGAGCAAGCTAGTGTTAGAGGCCTTTTTTGCTTTTGTTTATGGCATAATAAATAAGAAAAGAAAACAAATAGATTAGAGAAGCAAGTGTTAGTTTTATTTTTTTTAAGAAAACAAGCAGTAAATAAATAGAGTGCAAGTCTAAAAGGGGCAAGTTTAAAAAAATAAAAAATAAAGAATAGAATTAGAATAGAGAGCGCTAGAGTTAGCGTGTCAAATAAAGATGGAAGAAATGTGTTTTTAGCCGATTCTTGAAAATGGATAAGGACTGAGACTGCTCGGACTGAGTTGGGCAGCAGGTCATGCCACCAGGA
This sequence comes from Sinocyclocheilus anshuiensis, assembly GCF_001515605.1. Lineage (NCBI taxonomy): Eukaryota > Metazoa > Chordata > Actinopteri > Cypriniformes > Cyprinidae > Sinocyclocheilus > Sinocyclocheilus anshuiensis. The sequence continues at coordinate 126,602 of NW_015554217.1, forward strand.
AGGAACATTTTATTTAAAAGTCAGAGAAAGTGATTTTGTGCCTCTTTGGGATGGCGCAATAAAGCGACGTTTACTTGCAGAACGCAAGCTTAGAGGGCAGGGCACATAAGTCTGAAGTAATGACTTTAGGTAAAGGGTGCAGAGCCAGTGGTGGTTTTATAGGCAAATGTGACCGGTCTGTACCTTCGCTCTGCGTTGTGTTGATAACTTAATGAGACCGGACAACAGAGATTCCTCAAGACCACTTTTTATTCTGAATGAATAAAAAGGAAAATGAATGAAAAAAAAAATGTCAATCTGTGGCCTTTCTCCACAATTTCAGCATTGACCTTTCCCCAGCCGCGTTTACCGCGAACTGAAGGAAAGCAACCGGAATCTTAATTCTTAAAGGAGCCACGTACTATATTTAACAATTACAACAAACACTGAAAAATTAACATATAAGTATAGAAACAGCTAAAATAAAATAAATCAATATTAAAAGAGTAATTGCCAGAATACAAAATAATTATATAAATATAAAATAATTGATAATAACAAAGGGAGAGATTTTGTGAAATTAATAAATTAATATAACACCTGCTACATTCACCTCCCCTAATTTCACCAAAATTCTGCATGTGCATAAAGAGGATTTCCTAAAGAATCACAATGCAAAAACTCAATAGTTACAGCAATGAAAGCCATCTGTCTTGACAGATACAGAGAAATTTGAGGGTGATCAGGCCTCAAAACCTCTTAGTAAAGTATGTTGCCAAGTTAAAAATGTTCTCAATATAAAACATTTTACATGAATTCAAAACAACAATATTAACAGAAACATGGATAGAAAACATACACGAATGAATAAAAAGGAAAATTAATAAAATAAAATAAAAAGGAAAAAAATGCCACAATTTCAGCATTGACCTGCCAGTCAAAACGGATCATTTTAGCCACGGAACTTAGACATACATGGTTAATAAACACAAAAAATACATACTTCATGTTACACAACCTCTATTAGTGTTTCAGTAAGATTAAACTGTATTTTTAACAAAAAAAAAAACACATATTAAATCACAAGAAACGAACTAATTTGAAACTTTTTAACTCCAGCTCCAGCAGAACTCACCTTTCCCCAGCCGCGCTTACCGCGAACTGAAGGAAAGCAACCGGAACCTTCATTCTTAAAGGGGCCACGTACTATATTTAACAATTACAACAAATACTGAAAAATGAACATATAAGTCCAGTAGCTAGATGTTGTGACTTGGACACCTCACCTCTCCAAGAAATCTTGAAGGACCTATCTGAGATATAAGACTCAAACCACTGGAGTGTGGTTCCTGAGATACAACATGGGTAGAACATTTTCCGTTTTTTTTTTTTTAATCAATAACTTTATTTTTTAGTGTCATAATAAATACATTAAATAAGGTTAGAGGGGGGTTAAATGCCCATCTAAATAATAAAATATTTCGAATAATGTGTTTTCTTTGACATAGAATTAGCCAAAATATCTAATTTAGTAATCTTCATATACACCATCATTCATTTGAAAAAAATTGACACTATTTTAATGACAGTGGAAACAAAGAGCTTGCATGCTCCTTCCGCTGCATTAATTGTTGGGTTAATGGTCACGTGAGAGGAAACTCGCTGGAAAAACGTAGACTAGTCCACGCGTCATGTCAAAACAACACCTCTACAATAAAATCTCATCAGAATGAACAGGCTGGGTTTTATGATTCATAAAATGAATAGCTTCATATGCATGGACTCGGATACTTTTTTGGCATAATGTATTTGATCATCGTGCTGTCACGTTGACGCAAACGAGGCTGTTTTGGACGTAATTCTTCTCTGCATTTATATTTCAAAATTTTAAAATACAGTTTATTGAATCCTGTCGTAGTTTGACATGCACAGTATGTGTTTGATTATTTTGATATGGACGAGGGTGCGATGGTTTTGCTACTCGATATTTAAACTATCACACGCTACACCATGTTATTATATTCTTGGCGCATCTGCTAAATTACACCGAAACAGACGAAATCTAAGACTTATTTGTTAAAAACGTGGCAAGACCACTTATTGTCTATAATTACACTGATGCTGTCATGTTTTAAGTCACACAGTGTAGCGGGTTGAGCAGGTTTGGTCTGTACGGGAGTCTTTGTAGGACAAATTTGATGTTGCCATATATGTTCAGTTCATATGTTTAAATAAATCACTCTATTTGCTTTGTAATGTAACATTTCCACGTGGAAAAAAAGCGAGCAGTTCCCTCTGGCGCTAATCTTCAAGCAGTAAGTCATGCTGCATACTTACACAGATGTAAGAAAAAAATATACAAGATTACAAAGAAGGACATTCCAATAATATCTCGGACATTCCGCTGATCTGGCAACCGTACACTACACTGAACGAGAGAGGGCGCTACGACTCTGTGTGATTGGCCGTTGGCGGAACAGAGCGGTGTGTGATTGGCTGTTGCAGCGTCGGAGTGGGCTGAGTTCTGTGTGTGATTGGTTGAGCGCAGGGACGGAGGGGGAAAGGCTGAGCTGATCAGCTGGTCTCTGCAGATATCTGACTCCTGCAAAACAATGTAACGTCAGGGAGAAAAAGTGCTCAATGTCACAATCGCCGGGAGGAGAAACGCCGGATCACACACACCGCCGCGGAGCAACCGGATCCAGCACGGCTGAAAGATTTTTTCATCAGCACTACCGCCTGATTGAGAGAGGATACGCGCGGGACTGCGGTATAATCTCTCCAGTCTCATCTGTGTGTGTTTACCTTTGCTGTTTCACTTTCAGTGATGCGAAAGCGAAAAACCAGCGCAGACCATGACAGCTCGTTCACGGGTACACTACTGGAAGGCAGCTCCGATCTAAAGCAGTGCCACAAAAAGACAGACGCTGCTTCTGATCCAGGAGGTTCGGGGACAGCGATGGGGAGACGCTACAGGAGGTGAGACTGACAGCTGCTGTTGCACATGTGCCACTGATGTACGCTGCCTCTAAATCTGTTTTTACCAGTGTATGTTTCTGGAAAGCTTGCTCAACACTTTTTTCAACCTATACAGACCCCAGTATTAAAAACAATCTGACCGTGTTGTAACTTTTATTAGTAGTTCTGCATTAGTTCAAATTGGTTAATAGTTAAAAATGGCAGGAAACTGTTTTACCTACAAATTAGCTGATGTATATCTTCTCCACTGGCTCCTGGTTAAAAACCCTGGCTCTGTGTTGATTTTAAGTTATGAATCATCTTATGTATTTTCAGCACCAACGTTCCGTTTGATGCTTGTTAATATGATCATATTACATGCACTATTGTCATTCCACTCAAATCTTAGTTGGCATTAAGCCACATTATTATTCTCTATGATTGAATCACAGTCCCACGTGACTCTCTTGAGACTCTAAACAGTATTTAGGCTGTCCTGCCACAAAACTAGATCAGCAACTTCTGGGTGGGGTGTGAAGTGATTGTTTCTTAAGTATGGCAGTGTTATGGCAGATGCTTGCTTGTAAGTCTGAGATATTTGTTCAAAACTACTATTGTGTTTAAAAACTATGTGAAGACAAAATAAGGTTTTTGTGGCTTTTAGTCAACATCTTTTAGCTTTAAGGTCTGTATGCTGTATGCTAGAGTACTCCTAAAAGTTAAGAAAATACAGATTATTTATGTATTAAATATTATTTATGTATTTATTTATATTTTATTATTAGAGACTATGTTTTATACACACACACACACACACACACATATATATATATATATATATATATATATA
>NW_015554217.1:130417-142883 GCF_001515605.1 Sinocyclocheilus anshuiensis
TTATTATTATTTTTAATATGTGATAAGACCATTAATATGTCTTGTCTAAACTTCTTGTTTCAGTAAAAAATGTATTAACACAAGAATGCCAACTTTCTTTAGGTCTGAGCTGCTTGTAGGAAGTGCACAAGCAGCTCAAGAATTATGTTGCATTTTTTCAGACATTGTTCACTGTAAATCAAATTCTAGTTCAGACGGAAAACCTTGAAATATGGTTTTACATTACCATTGTACTGTATATAAATTCGAGGCACAATTGTGGCACAAGTATTGTGCTCTTTGGGAAGTAATTTCTGTTTTTTTGTCACTGATCACAATCTTTACTATTTTTTAATTGCACTGACCTTGTACATGGTAGCTCTTTTGCTTCAAATAGAGTATTTCTGTCTCAGTCAAGTGGAAGAATCTGGAAAGCCAGATTTAGAGCATGGTTAAATGCTTCAGTGGATGCAAGGTGATATCTTTTGTAGATTTCCTCAAAGCAGAGCTGAGTCATACAGTTCATGTTTTTCTGCTAAATTTAAAATAATGTAAGGTTGCATCACTGTAGGAGGATGCATGGTGGGAATAGTCGTGTTCAGCTGTTGTCTAGGCATATCTCTGAACATGACTCAGATTATCAGGCACAATATTAGGCCTTATATGCAAAGGTTCTAGAAATTTCTCCTGTTTGTTTGGTCTTGTGATGGCTGAGTTTAAACAGTAAAAAATTAAGGTGTATGTGTAGTGACGTCATTCTTAGCCAGGACTTGCTCTGCAGATCAAAGTGGGAGGAAGGTGGATGTTCTGGTCCAGCAATATGGTGGTAAAATATTGTACACTCAGCAAAGAAACAATAAGTACTGCCAGAACATGTTGCCAATTGGGATCCTGGAGGATTTCCCACAGATCAGTGCTTCTCAGCTGGTGCGTTGCAACCCCAAAATGCTTTTAAGATAACAGGATTGTATTAGGTTTCATGGTGGCCACGTCACATGGAAATACTAACTGATTTTGAGTGAATTGCCTGTGACCTTTGATCCTGGAGGTCAGTTAGAGATGTGTGTCTCATGTTTGCTAATGTTTCCTTGTTTAACTACTATTCAAAAGGGGAATTTGGGGCATTAATAAAAAAAAAAATGTATTGAAAAATTATATTTTTCAGCAAGGACGCGCATTAAGTTGATCAAAAGTGAAAGTAAAGGCACTTATAATGTCACAGAAGATTTCTATTTAAAATAAATGCAGTTCTTTTAAACTTTACATTCTTTAAATAATCCTGAAAACAAAATGTATCACAGCTTCCACAAAAAAAAAAAACAGTAAAATCTAACTTATCCAAAGAATCATGTGATACTGTAGACTGGATTAATTAATGGCTGCTGAAAATTCAGCCTTTGGAATAAATTACATTTTAAAATGTATTCAAATAGAAAACAATTATTTTAAATTGTAATAATATTTTACTATATTTTTGATCAGATAAATGCAGCTTTGGTGAGCATATGAGACTTCTTTTTAATAAATGAGCTTAAACTGTTATATGCTCTGATTAATCTGATTTATAGTGTGATTTAGCTGTATGTGGAAACACTTACAGCTCTTAACTACAATAATATTACATACAATAATGTTATGTCAGGTAGTTGCAACTGAGCTGATGTTAACTTATGAAAGATTCCAGTATAGCAATGCCCTGTTTTAAAAGATGTTGTTTGCCAAAATAGCCTGAAACACTAGCAGGAAATGGTACTGTGAAGTTCTACCATCACATCTCATTTGAACTGAAATGCTACTCTACTATTGCACTGTATCTGATGGCACAGTAATCGGACTCTCCTCCGGTGCTGTATGGGTCTGGGGTATTGGGTGCTGGAGCCGGTCATGTGTCCGACACAAGAGCTGCCGCTGGTTAGTCTGGTTGCAGTGACCTTTGTGTGGCAGGCCGGGTTCAAGGTTAAAAGGATCAGTTTAGCTTTAATTCACAGGATCTATGAAGTTAAATGAGCTGAAATCCCCATTAACTGAAAAAATTTGTACACGGATATCAAAGTTAAAGACCCCATTAAACTGCTTAAAGAGCACAGTGTTCTTTCCTGTGCTGACTTATTTGTTAATGGAAAGAGGAAATTTGGTTGTCAATATTTTTTCCAGGAAGACAATGATGGCACATTTAAATATGTGTATCTGCTCTCATTTTTTTACTAGTATCAACAGATGACTTAAAGTTGGCATGAAATGAAAATTCACCATATCTCTTTTCTAAATGCATGTTATTGATCTTATTGTGAATTATTCATCCAAGCATACGTTTAATTTCTACATTTTTTGACCTCATAAGTAATTAAAATGTCACAACTCGATCTTCCGGCGAAACGACAGACTTCTCTCTCTCCAGCTTACATTTTTTTATTTCCAATAATCCGTTTTACCTGAATGGACGTGACAATATGAAAGAAAAGATTGGTTGCTATTTCTGTTCCATCATGACTTTAAAAGCTAAAACACGGAAAAAGTCACAAAACCACAAAACATCAGTTTTGATTTCATAGGGTCTTTTAAAATAAGTTTCTTGGTTGCATTCCCTTGTTCGTAAAGACATTCATCTAAAGGAGGGGTGGACTCGCCTTCAGCCTAAATAATGAACCCCTGCTTCCCTCTAAACCGTGTCAGTTATTCACTCTGCACATTTCAACCTGAAATTCTGGTTAGGCCTGTCGCAATAATCAATATATTGACCTATCGCGCAATATATGTACATGACCTCAATAATTTTTGGTGACGCAATATATCGCACATTATATTTACTTAAAATTATTTCTGGGGCAATATATCGCACAACAAAAAGTTGTTATCGTGACAGGCCTAATTCTGGTCTGTTCTTGCATCCTGGGAACAGGAGCTCTAGATCAAACATAGGCCCAAGAGGCATCCTAATCTTGACAATTTGGTGTCTTATTTTAGCTCTTCTTGTGAAAGTGTGTCAGGTTTGATAGGAAAAATACAGGGTCTTGACAGGGTGTCATCCTCTGAAATCTTTTTTTAAATTTCAGAAGGATTAAAAACAAATCTTGACAATGAATTATCTAAGAAACAAGTTAAGGGTGTGTTAATGTTTCTAATAACCACTAGTTCAGTCAGTTTTACCTTTTTTCTTTTTTTTTTGCTTTAGCTAGCATAAGTGTGCTGTGATTTAGCTGTTACACAGTTTGCACCCACTCTGAGAAGATTTCATTGGACACAGTTTTTTTTCTTTTTGTCAAAAAGGCAGCCACCCATTTGTTGATATTGAATATATATGTAGTTTTGCACCTCCTCATACTGGGTTGTCAAATAGCGGCGGTGGTCCTTCCTGAGGCCGTTTGAAGGAGCCTGTCAAACAGAGCCGTAACTAATTCTGGCATCTCTGTCAAAACTGCTCTTCCAAGCTCCGCTGAGCAGTCAGAGACACTCAGTGGGGCGAGTGAAAGAAGAGAAGAGTGAAAGGGAAGACGAAAGGAGTGAGGGAGGAAGTAGAGAGCCTGAGATGTTGCACGTGTCTCTTTTTCAGCCTTAGGAGTGCAGCATCTACAGTTTCACCTATCCTTCGTATGTGTTTTGCCCTTTCTCATCCCATTTGCATTATCGTTACCTAGTTCATTGCAAGGGCAGACTGTGTGGCATGCAATTCCACATCAGCTGTTGTTTAAAGACAAAAGGAAATCAAAACTGACCCATGTACTTCCTTAAAAAAAGTCCTTCTTGTTTGTGAACATTATTTTAAACTTTATTTATGTTATTTTCAGTTTCCGGTGCCGTTAGAAATGCTCACGCCTTGATTCATTTATTCCAAGAATCAAAGTATTCAGTAAGAGGGGAATTACCACCGTAAAGCCAGTTTCCTCTGTAAATACGTCACATTACCGAAGTTAAATGCATTATGAATGCCATTTCATTTTGTCTAATGGGGGAAGCTAACAGATAACTTCCTGTATTATGTTACCAGATGACGCTGTTTTTTGCTGTGTTAAAAGCAGGAAGCGTTAAATTCCTCTTTCTACTCCAGGCGGTTACCAGACGTCGGTTTCTCAATGTCACCTCAATATCTCTCAGAGAGTCCGGTCCGTCAGACCTGTCATAATCTATTACATGTAGCTGTAGCTGTAGTTTTTGAAAGTGCTCCACTTTTCTCTACTTCTACTGCTTTTTTAACATATTCATTCTGCAGTTTAACTGTTGATTTAAAGGCTGTCCAGGTCTCATGTCTAGTCCTTTTTTTATAAATCTGTTCTGAAAATCTGACGTTTTCTGAAACAAAGACAGTTTTGTTCTTTTATTTTTTGAGTTTGTTGGGGTGCGTTGGGGCATGTCTGGTTCACAATACATCATTAAGAAAAGCTATCTCTATGGGCAAACGTGTCGCCCTCAACTTGTGGTGGCTTTGAATTCAAATGGAAAATGTATATATGTTTAGACATAGGTCTGATGTCCAAATATTGGATATGTATCTGATTCATTGTAAAACTACAATTGGAAGTGGCTCAGAACGGATGTAAAAAAATCAGATCTTTGTGTTGACGTGTGGAACAATATAGTGTTTCTACGTAATTATTTGTTAGTATTTTAACTACTTATCTGTTTGCATTATGCAGTATAATGTAAAAAGTATATATGCTTTACTTTGAGTACTTTTAAGTATATATGCTATACTTTGACCGCTAATTGATCATGGTCACTGATAGAGCTAGTATTTGGCAGTCAGTGCTCTACAGCCATACCAGGATATTTTGGTCATTGATCTAAAAGCATATCCTATGCCAACGTCTGCCACTTAGGGAGCTGTTGTCTGGTACCCCGCAGACATGAGGCAAGCCTTTGGTGTCGGACAGAGAAGGAAGAGACAAAGTTTTCCTGAGACTTTTTCAAACTGACTTCTTAAGAATCGAGTGGAAGTGATCTAACTGGCTTTCAAGATCACAGTTTGAGGTTGGAGGAGGGGATATGCTGGTTTGATTTGGGCTAAGAAGATACGTTTGAATCTAAAGCCCATGAGATCCGTCAAAAACAAGTCAGCCTGCAGAACCTGAATTTCTTTCTACTTTGGAATACAAAAGAAGATATATTGAAAAATGTCTCAGTATTTTTTGTTCAGGTTGTTTCTTGCATACTTCAGTGTTCTTGTGTAGTTTATTTAATCCTAAAGTAGGCTTATTGTTTGGTACAGCAGGATCTTAGTGCCTGCTCTGGTAATGCACAGAATTATACATCTGTTCTTTGCCAAATACGCTGACCTGAAAATGAGCCAATCATTTATTCATGTAGAATCAGACGTGCATTTAGGGTCTCACTTTTCCTGCATGGTTAATGCCAGGTATATACAATTACACTAAAATGGCTAAATAAGAGTCAAACGACTGCTTAGTTTTATTTTTTGAGCATTGCTGATGTCATAGTAGATTTCAGATTGACCAAAGAAATGTGATGAGGAGGAATTCTCTCTTATAAATTCTTAATTAATAACTAATGGGTAATTAATAGGTTAATGGGTAACAGAGTTTGATGTCTTCATAAATATTGTGCTGCTGACTGCTGCCAATCTGCGACTTCTGAATAAACTCACTAGTGGTTTTTCAAATTTTAAAATCTTATCTCTATTTTAAGATGTATGCACTTTACTTGGTGATTTCAGAGTGTGAAGTGTTGTGGTGTATGAGTGTTTGGCTGTGTAGGAGTAGTGTGTTGGAGGTTATCATTTTTAGAGAGTTGCATCCTGTCAAATGGAGAGACAGACACACACACACACACACACACACACACACACACAAATGGAAGTAAATTACTAAGGTGGTGCACTAGAACAGAACCAAAACTGTCAAATTACAGAGCAATCAGCAGTGAAAAATGAATCAGTGCAGTGATTCATGATACATATTATGCTCTAAAGCATGACGGTAAACTGAGTAAAGGTTCCCATCTCTCCACGTACAGTACCTTTCAGAAGTTTGGGGTTGGTAAGATTTTTTCCTTTTTCTGAAAGAATTGTGTTATGCTCACAAAGTCTGCATTCAATTGATTAAAAAACAGTAATATTGTGAAATATTTTAACAATTTGAAAGATTTTTTATATATATTTTGAAATGTAATTTGTTCATGATCTGGAAAAGTTGTCATTACTCCAGTCTTCACAGTGTCACATGATTCTTCAGAAATCATATAATATACTAAAAATATACAAATTTGGTGTTCAACATTTCTTATTATTATCAGTGTTAAAAATGGTTGTGCTGCTTAATATTTTAAAGATTCTTTGATATGAATAGAAAATGTCAAAAATCTTAATAAAATCTTACTGACCCGAAATTTTGAACGGTAGTGTACAAGCACATTTGTACGCTACAGTATATTACATGAGATGCTGGTTAGCCTCTCACTGTCTGTATAATGCATGAGGCAGACAAGTGCATGTGTGCAATCTATTTGAGTCAGTATCCAAGAGAATTATATGCATTGCATATACATGTTGTGACACTTAATTTAATATATGAACAAGCTTTCTGTTATCCAATCTGTTAAATACATTTCCGTTTATATTTTTGGCCAAGATTTTCAGCCTATTTTCTCTCATTCCTTCCTGTCTTTTGCTCAATGCACTACTCAGAAACACTCTGTCCCAGTGCAGTCTGGACTCCTGATGCCCAGACAGCCGTAATAATGCCCATATGGCATTGGATCAGCATGACTTAACATATTAGTGTTACCCTGAAGGTGTTGAAGCTCTGGTTCGGATGTTCCGTGCAGACATTCACCTGCAAAAATGGCGTGTACAAGCACAGAACTGCATCTTATAACCTAACCAGCCACATAGACAAATAAATGGCTAGTTCCCAATGGATATTATTGCGTATATAATCAATAACATCCAGAAAGTTTATACACACTCACACACACACACACACACACACACACACACACACACACAAACAGCAGTATTTGTGTAAGCACTGTACAGTAATGAGTCTCGGTGCAATCTGTGTGTGCTGTATTTAGCTCTGCTGTTGCACAATAGTCTTGCTCTCCCTCTTTATCACAGTCACCTTGCACTCTCACACACAAGCAAAAACTCTCACACGCACCACATGGACACACACACTCAGATCAAACCTTCTGTGACTCACTGTCAAGTGACCACACCGTCTTATCTCTGGAGGGAACACAAGATCAGCCACCTGCTGCACCTGGAATAAGTATTCTGCAAGTTCTAGTGGAATAAGTATAATGCAGTTAGAGCTGTGGCTTATTGGTTATTTGCATGCTGACATTGATATGTGGCTTTGAGTTCTCCATCATCTTATTCCATCATTTCCCATCATCCTTTCCATAAACGCAGAAAACAATTGATTGAATTGATTCTTTTATTCAGTTTGTTCCAATTTGTTTACATTGTAAATTAAAATTCTAACCTGTCTTTGTTCTTCATACTAGTTAGTTGAATACAGTATTAGTTGATCAAAATGAGCATGTGTGTTCTGAAGGAGGCAGGGGAAAGGTCGTAGGGATGTTAGATGCCATGGTGGAATTGATCCAGGGTCAGTCGGATCAAACCGGATGCTCAGCTTTGGCTCGCGCTTCCTGGATTATTGCTTTTACTCTTCTTTTACCCTGTCTGGGACATTCTCTCTTCTTCATGTCCTGTCTTTGCTGACTCTCTCTCAGTTGTGCATTATTAATAGTTTTAGGAATATTCTCGAGGTTTCATATGACTGCATCTTTACTGGGTACATTTTCTGTGAAGAAACCAAAACAGTGCTGTTCAAAAAATCTGGGGTCTTTAATTATTATTATTTTTTGAAAGAAGTCTCTTATGCTCAACAAGGATGCATTTATTTGATTAAAATACAGTAAAAACGGTAATATTATAAAATATTATTACAATCAACTGTTGTCTGTTTTAGTATATTTTGAAATGTTTTATTCCTGTGCTGCAAAGCTGAATTGTCAGCATCCATTACTCTAGTCTTCATGATCCTTCAGAAATCATTATAATATGCTAATTTGTGCTGCTTAATATTTTTGTGGAAACCATAATACAGTTTTACATATATATATATATATATATATATAATGTGTATGAGAGAGCTTGCATGTGTGTGTGTGTTAGTATTTGAGAGTTTAAGTAATCCCCTGGTCATGAGTTAGGTAGGAAAATTCCTTACACAATTTAAGGAAATGAAACAAGCTCAATAAAGCAGCTTTTCACCACAAACCTCCTAGAATCGGAAAGTCACACTTTAATTTGTATATTAGGCATACACAAACACATACAGTAGAGCTCAGGGCAGTAAGTCAGACAGGGTGAGTTTGTTCCTCTAAGTGATCTCTTGCTCTCTCTGTAATTTTAATCATGACACTTTATACTCCCCGGCACAATTTAGAGGTCACTGCTGGCCACAAAGATGCTTACTGTCTGACCTCTGAATGTGAGGGATACCGAGAGAGGACAGGCCATGTTATGAGGATCGTTAACACTTCAGTTCAAAAGAGAAGAGTGTGTCTGAAAACATTCCCAAACGAACACTTTTGTTCACATCTTGTACTTACACAACAATTCTTTCATGTGATTTTTTTTTTATTTATTTTTTATTTAAAAACATCATTTAATATTGCCACAATGTATGCTTCAACTGTCCGAAGTGTTTACTTCATTTACTATACGTGTGTTAAAGGAAACAGATTTTTGTGTAATCAGTTCTCCTTTCTCTGTCTGCAGGGGTGGTCTAATGTGGAGGCTGAGGAAGATACTGATCTGGGTGCTGGGAATCTACATCACCATCCCTGTTATCATCAAAGTCTGTCCATCAATACAAGCAAAATTAGTATTTTTAAACTTTGGTGAGTATTTTCAGGGAATGTTTTGGCCAAACTGTGTTTAAACATTGATATTTAGGCCAGAGGTTGGCATTCAGACATCAGAGTTTTTAAAGTTTATTTGAGTTTTTTTAGACATACTTTTGTAATCTTTGGCTCGTGTCTTGGTCAGGCTTTGTCAACTTTGGAAACTATGTCAGTTTTTTAGCACTTTGAGCATTTAGTCTAGTCTTTGTGAACATTTGTGAGTTCTTTGTAAATATTTGTAAGTATTTAGGCCTATCTTTGTAAACTTTTTTTTAATTTACATTTTTAGAGAGTATCTTTTTAAACTTCGAGTATCTAGCCTGACCTGTTTTACCCTTTATATTTAGACCATTCATTTTCCATTTGCATTTTGTTTATTCAAGCTAAACTGCCATGCAAGTTGTCGTTATTTTGGATGCTACATTAGTTTCTGTTGATTTTTAAATTGAATATGATAATATGGGTCAGTTTCCATAATTTTATGCTGTTGCATATGTAGTGAAAGGACAAGCTTAGGGCATTTTGCCTCAAGGGGAATGTAGTATAGTATCCAAGGAGATTGTTACGCTGCATTTTCCCCTGTGAAATATTCAGCATGCTCAGAACAACTCTTAAGAAACATTCAGTCATGCATGCTTTTGTAGTCACTTTTAATCAATATAAAGACCCACAATCTCTACTTTGTTTTTAATTACTGATGCCTCAGCGCCTGTTTTGCAACATAATGTCCTTTGTTTAAAGTGATGTCCATCACAGAACAGAATCTGCTGGATCTCATGCCATTTAATAAGACATTTTGAAACGTTGGGAGTTTGAATCCATAGTCAGCCTTTCGCTGAAACGACCAAACAAAGATATCATTCATCCATCAATCCAGATAAATGCCCACTCTGTTTGCCGCTGTCTCACTCCAACAGCCTCTCACACACGTCTCTCAGTCTTATCAAATAATTCCTATGTCACATCATAGTTTCATTTCTCTGATATTAGTCACGTTCTGTTGTGTTTTGGGCTGATGTTAGCATTAGCATTTTCAGCAGTGGCACACTGCTTCTGTCAGCTGATGTGTTTCTTCACACTATGTTCTGCTACTGTTTGCAGTCTGAGCTAATAATGCACAGCATGGGTGTAAAAGTGTGACTGTAAGCATCCCTGTGACTGCTTTACTCAGAGAAAAATCTGTGACTAAGGTCGGTGAACTTAGTCAAGTCATCAGTCTTCTGAGAAAGCTTGTGGCACACTTTCAGTTCTTAAGTGGCAAACTTGAGTTTCTTGCTGCAAAAACAGCCATAATTCAAATTTTCATGATTATTTTCCATTCTCAGACCAAACATGGCAGTTTGAGGAATTGCAAAAACTTTTGTATGAAATTATTTACCAGCATAACTTTATTTGTAAATGTTCAATAACACTTTATTATTCTGTCAAAATGTATCTGTATTGAAGAGACTAAATAAATCTCACCCATCTAAAAACTCATCAGGAGTTGACTGAACTGTACTTTAAAGAACAGCTTTACACTTTTTAGCATACACAGAACATGTTCTTTGTGTGAAAAATCTAATTTATAATTACAGTAGAATTGAACAATCTTTTTTGCTTTTATTTGACCAAAAATAAAGTTAAAAGTGATATTGTGAAATATTATAAAATGTAATTTATTCCTGTGATGCAAAGCTGGATTCATTACTCCAGTCTTCAGTGTCACATGATCCTTCAGAAATCATTCTAATGTGCTGATTTGGTGCTCAAGAAACATTTCTTATTATCAATGATAATAAAATTTGTCGAAAACAGTTGTGCTGCTTAATATTTTTGTGGAAACCATGATACATTTTTTTTCGAGATTCTTTAAATAGAAAGTTGAAAAGAACAACATTTCTTTTAAATAGAAGTCTTTTGTAACATTATTTTTTTACTGTCACTTTTGATCAAGTTAATGCTGAATAAAAGTATTAATTAAAGGACTTATTTCCTTTCCGGACGATAATTCCATTCTGATATCTGACGCCCACTTTTCAAGATCCCATCAATTCCCGATGGAAAAAATCAATATTCTGTTTGACTCAGAAATACATCGGATTCAGTTTCATGTTGACTATTTTCTGTCTCTCTCTTTCAGTGCGAGTGCCATATTTTATAGATCTGAAGCGACCACAGGATCAGGGCTTGAATCACACTCGCAATTTCTACCTGCAGCCCGAGGAGGGAATCAACATTGGAGTGTGGTGAGAGAGCACAGACACAGACTACAGCTAAAATACAGACACAGCTTGGCCTACCTCCACCATCCATCTCTCTGCCTATGCCTTTCTGTCTCTCTGTCCTCACGTTCTCTACCCTACAGCTTTCTGTCCCTCTCTATCTGCCTTATGGCCATGGCTGCCTTTCTGAAGGGCGTGGAAAAAGTCCTGCACTTGTTGAAATGCAGCCTGTGGCCCAAAATTTTAAATCCGTAGTGACAGAGGACTGCACGGGCCTGTGGCTGCTGGCCATTGAGTGTGACTGTGTGTGTGTTTGACTTTTATTAAGTAACAGTGGGAAGGGCCATATAAGCTTCCTGCAGCTGATGCTGTAATTTTCTCTGCATAAATAAGCTTGTCTGTGCGCTGGTCAGATTCAGTATTGAATAGGAGAATCGTTGATAATAAAGTCTTGGGGAAGTGAACAGGATATTTTAAGCCGTTAAAGACTACACTACCATTCAAAAGTTTGGGAACAGTAATATTTTTTTTATATATATATAATAAATAAATAATAATAATAATACTTTTTAATTCAGCAAGGTTGCATTAAACTTATCAAAAGTGACTGTAAAGCCATTTATAATGTTACAAAAAATGTCTATTTCAAATAATTGCTGTTCTTTTAAACTCTCAGAAGAATCCTGTAAAAAAAATGTATGACAATTTCCACAAAAATATTAAGCAGCACAACTGTTTTCAACATTGCTGCTCAAGAAACTTTTCTTATTATTATCAAACCAGCACATTAGAATAATTTCTGACCGATCATGTGATGCTGAAGTCTGGAGTAATGAAAATTCTGCTTTGCTATCACAGGAATAAATTACCTTAAATATATTAGAATACAAAACGGTTAATTGATATTGCAGTAATATTTCACAATATTACTGTTTTTACTGTATTTTGAACAAATAAATGCCTCATAAACATGAGGCTTTTTTTCAAAAACATTTAAAAGTTTTACCAACCTCAAACTTTTGAACGCTACCACATGTCATGAACTTACTGTACTCTTTTTCACCATTTCATGCGTAGGAAACAGAAATCTAACAGCTGCATATCTCTTTTGTATGTCCTGTCATCTCTCTTTCCATCTGTCTCTCTCAGGCACACAGTGCCTTCAGTGATGTGGAGGGAGGCTCAGGCAAAAGATGCTGAATGGTATGACAAAAGCTTCCAGTCCAGTCATCCTGTCATCCTGTATCTCCATGGAAACGCTGGAACAAGGTACACAAGCACTCAGGGACCACTTTATAAAACCAACTCGGTGTCAAAAACGACTCGGTGTGAGTTAAAGGGGTCATATGATGCGATTTCAATTTTTCCTTTCTCTTTGGAGTGTTACAAGCTCTTGGTGCATAAAGAAGATC
>NW_015554217.1:143645-187840 GCF_001515605.1 Sinocyclocheilus anshuiensis
CACACGCTTGAGGTATTCGGCCAATCACAACGCACTGGATAGCTGGCCAATCAGAGCACACCTTGCTTTTCAGACCGATGAGCTTTGTAAAAATCGACGCGTTTCAGAAAGGCGGGGCATAGAGGAGAAACAATAATGTACAGTATGTGGAAAATAATGTGTTTTTTTTTTACCTTAAACTGCATAAACACATTTCATTACACCAAATACACAAAATAATGTTCTTTTTAGCAGCATCATATGACCCCTTTAAGGCTGGAATGGAACTACATGACTTTTGCCCTGATTTATAGTCTGGAAGATCAGATCTGCGGATTTGACCAAAAGTCATGTAATGTATGATGTGCACCAACTATGATTCTATGTAGTCACTGGAGATCAAACCTGTTTAATATTTTGAGCCAATTTTAGAAAGTGTATTGTCTTCATCTGTTATGTGTGTAGTAGCAACAAGGTGTGTATTTCTGTACGAGTCTGTTGTGTTCGGAATGATTTGAAAGTCTGGTAGTGTGTAATCCCCGGTTAGTGAATGGAGCCCAGTTTTTCTTCTGTAACCATTTACATTTTGACAAATTTGCAGTTTGTCAGATGCAATTCTCTGGTCGTTTTACTTAAGTGTGTTTTTGTGTTTGTTTCAGAGGAGGGGATCACAGAGTTCAGCTGTACAAGGTAAAAGAAAAAAGAGCAACTGCTTTGAATTTACACTACCATTCAAAAGTTTGGGGTCAGTAAGATTTTTTTCTTTATTTATATATTTTTTAAGAATTTCACCCAAAGAGCGCACATCCAACAGGCCAAAAGCTCAATGTGGGTGCTCAAGTTGCTCAACCACAAAAAGTTGCATAAAAGAAGATCAAAGCTGGCACACCACAGCTCCAAAATTAGAAAAATATGTTCTCACCACACCTAAAAGCTTTTCATCAGACAATAAACAAATACACAGCTCAGCACTTATATACAGCACAAACCTAAATCACATGAATCACCCACATGGCAAAAAATAAATAAAAAATACACACAAGGGCAATCAACAAACACATCACATAAGGGCAATAAACATATCGCATAAAAGTGAAAACAACGATTGACTGAAAACACTTAACCATATACATATCAAGAAATACCTGACTGCAAAAAATAAAATAAAATATATATCAATAAACAATATCTAACACAAAAATCAACCAAAAAATACCTAATTGCCAAAAAAAAAAAAAAAGACCAACACCAAATCAAAATATACTATCAAATATAGTGTAATAAATCCAAACAGATAGATCAATGTTATAATTAGAGAAAAGGACAATTATCAAACTCTGTTAAGACCGTTGGGTGATAATGTGTTCAAAGTGTAAATCCAATATGCTTCACGTTTTAAAAGTAAGTTATTAATGTGTAAACTTCAGACAGTGTTGTGCAACTGGACTTCTAGTTGTTGTAGTTGTTTTACAAGAAATCGTTCCTCGGATCTTAAAACTTTTTCCTGTAGAGGGATGATTAAAAGTTTGTGTTTTATATGTAAAATTGCATTGTTGACAGCCTCCACACTTATAATTACCAAAAGGTATATTACTCAAATGATGTGTTGGCTGCGGAACAGACAGATCTGCCCCAACCAGCAGATTACGCACATTAGGTGTAGACCTACTCTTTTGTAGACCACCCGATGTGGTTTGAAAAAAATGGATTACAATTTAGGGTTGCTCTCAACAATGTGCAAGTATTTCTGAATTATACCTCCAATGTTTTTAGCCACCAGTATTTCTGAATTATACCTTCAATGTTTTTTAAAGACAATTTTTTTTTTTCAGCAAAGACACATTAAATTGAAAAAAGTGACAGTGATGTTACAAAAGATTTCTATTGCAAATAAATGCTGTTAATTTGAACTTTCGATTAATCAAAGGATAATAATAAGAAATGTTTCCGCATATTAGAATGATTTCTGAAGGATCATGTGACACTGAAGACTGGAGTAATCCTGCTGAAAATTCAGCTTTGCCGTCACAGGAATAAATGACATTTTTAAATGTATTACAATAGAAAACTGTTATTTTTAATATTAATAATATTTCACGTTATTACTTTTTTTATTGTATTTGTTGTCAAATAAGTGCAGCCTTGGTGAGCATAAGAAAACGTAAAAAAAATTTTAGCGATACCAAAATTTTGAACGGTAGTATATATTTAAGATTTGAAAGCACTGCTTGTCTTATTGTCCATTTGTCAATTTGAGTTAATGTTGGACACTTTTTTATATGCTTGTCTCTGCAGGTTCTTTGTTCATTAGGCTACCATGTAGTCACATTTGATTATAGAGGTATGTTGAGTGTCAATTTTAATGCATTATCCTATCATGCAAGTCTGAATCCCATTCACAGCGGCAGTCCTAGAGTGAAGCACCATGTGGTTTTGTTTGTTCGTGCAGGTTGGGGTGACTCTGAGGGAAGCCCTTCAGAGAAAGGCATGACATCAGACGCTCTCTTCCTCTACCAGTGGATAAAGCAGCGGATTGGCCAGAAGCCCCTGTACATATGGGGTCACTCGCTCGGCACAGGGTGAGATGAACTCGCCTGAGCCATCTGAAAGAACACTGTTGATGGTGTTCTTTTCTCTAGATATAAATTCTCTAGTTCTTGGAATAAAATTTTAGCTTTCCTTTGATGTAAAGGAATTGATTGTGTAACTCCCTGTGGCATTTTTGAACTGCTGCTGATGCTGTACATTCCTGTTTTTCCAGAGTGGCCACTAACCTAGTGAGACGGCTCTGTGACAGGGGTATGTGAACATGCATTCATGCATTTGTGTTTTCTTGGAATGTTGCGACTGAAATAAATAGTAGCCAACAGTGTGAAACTACAAACCAAGCAGAAACTTCCAACAATGGCTTTATCCTTCAATGGCAAGCAGCCATTTACAAATCCCTTTGAATACATGAATGACTGCTATGTTAGGAACACTTCTATTCATTAAAGATGCATTAAATTGAACAAAGCGACAGTAAAGACATAATGTTACAAAAAACGTCTAATAAAAAATATTAAAAAATAATAGTAAGAAGAATAAACATCTTCAGCACCAAATCAGCATGCTAAATTATAAAAGTCTTAAGTTTTAATCATCAATAAATAACTGGATAAGTCATGGGAAATTCTAATTTAAGTGTAAAATAACTAACTTTGTAATTTTGGTTTAAAATTAGTTGCTAAATGTTATAATTAGCTCATATTCTGAACAGTGAATGTGAATTAAAGATCCGTAAATAAAGAGATTAGGAATATAATTTAATTTCTTCTAAGTAAGCGGTGACTGTGTTGATGTTTCAGAAATAGACAAGCTTTCATAGGCACTGACTTTACTGGATTAAGACTGACCTGATTTAATTGCCAAGCACTTCTAATAAGTCTTTAAGTTACATAAGCCTGTAGTTGAGGCACTATTTTAAACATGAAGGAATGTTGCAGACTTCCTTCCATTGTGCTTACAGGAATGCCCCCAGACTCCCTAATTTTAGAGTCACCATTTACCAATATCAGAGAGGAAGCCAAGAGCCATCCCTTCTCTATGGTGAGAAACCAACTTCCTGTTCAATCTCAAGGTATCACATACTGCCTTTGTGCAACAAATAAACATAACTAACCTTGAACATTGATATGTTAATTTGAACAGGTTTACAGATATCTACCAGGCTTTGACTGGTTCTTCCTGGATTCTATAACTGCAAATGACATTCGTTTTGCCAGTGACGAGAAGTAAGTTCTTCTGTTTATCTACAAAAACTGTTCCGTGTTTATATAGCACAGTGTCCTTGCAGCTGTGTTAAGATAATCATCTCAGGTCTCTGTTCTGTAGCGTTTTCACATGCTGGAGTCTTCATCTTCCTCTGAGAACTTGCTTTAGAAACAGACTTGATGTACATGTGTATAAATAAACCGCTTTAGTATTCAGCGGCATGTGGGCATTGATTCTTGAGTCATAGATGGTGATCATGTAGTTCATTACACAAACCTCCAGCGCAAGGTCCCAGACTATAAAAAACAGACCTGTGTCCTGAATCCCTATAAGGGAGTACTTATTTTGAGTTTTTGAGTATCTCAAACTACTGAATTGTGTCTGTTTGTCTCTTAGTGTCAACCACATATCCTGTCCGGTTCTGATCCTGCATGCAGAAGATGACGCTGTTGTACCCTTCCAGCTTGGAAAGAAGGTAAAACATCAGTGTCTGACAATGAGAGGGTTCATTTAAAACTGTAAAACGGATACTTCAGACTCTAAATTCTGATTGGATGAGCCATGTTCAGAGCTATTGTAAAAGCACATCATTTTAGTTTTTTAAAAGCACTTTTTACATTTATCTGCCACTGTTGTCAGGCTAAGTAACACAGTTTTGCATTATAAGTGTGAGGATATGTATTATTAAACAACCTGTTACATATCAAACAAAATCATATATTGAAAAAAGTTACATTAAAACTGGATTTGTTTTGTTCAGAAAGAAGCAAAACTTAAATATCTCAATATAAACCACCGGTATCACTTCATTACTTTCATTATGCTATATAAAACAGAACTACAGTGTATTTGAAGTATAATAATATGTATTTCAACAACAATAATATTAATAGCTACTAATGCATTAATAATAATAATAATAATAATAGTCATAATAGCTCCTAATGCAATTGTTTTTTTAAAGATCTTAATTTTTTTTCTCAGCTGTATGATTTGGCAGCTCAGAGCAAGAGTCTGAACGGTCATAAGGTTCAGTTCATCCCATTCCCCAGCTCTCTGGGCTACAGACACAAGTTCATCTACAAGAGCCCACAGCTACCAAATATACTCAGGTGTGTACACTTTACAAACTGCTGCTATTTGTATTTTTTCCCACTGCTTCGTGCCGACAAAACAGTTTGGCTACATTCATCTTTTTATTCAATTGGATGAGAATACAAGCTATTTTTAGGATTGTGCCAGGTGGTGTAGTTTTTACATTCTGCTCCAGGTCCCTGACAAACAGCTGTGGCAATAGTAATTCAGACCAAAGTCACTGTCTATATGTTCCAGTTTGTGCTGATACTGAACCAACAACCCTGTCTGAATACAGAGATATGGTTTTATTTGAGATGGGGCTGTTGCTAATTATCTTTCAGAGAGGCAAACCTGTACATTTCTTTAGGAAGAACACCAGAGGTCAAACATTTTGTCAACTGAACTGCTGTGATCTAAATTATTTCTATGAAGTAACCTGAGATTTTAAAGGGGTCATATGACGTTGCTAAAAAGAACATTATGTTGTGTATTTGGTGTAATGTCTCCACGACATGGCGACAACAATACTACAGCGAGAATAAAAGTTATGCCTTCTTTCTTTGCGTGAACATTTGGGCGGTGTTATGCAAATCTTCCCACATCGTGACATAGACATGTGGGGGCGTGTTAGAACGAGCCGTTTTAGGTAGGCGTGGTTGACTCTTAACTTTTATAAAGAATATCTCTTTGGATTTGAGACTTTAGTCTTTGCAACTTTACAGATCTTCTTTACGCACCAAGAGCTTGTAACACTCCAAAGAGAAAGGAAAAATTGAAATCGCATCATATGACCCCTTTAAGTAATAATGTTTAGTTTTATAAATGAAATTATTAATTCAATTTAATTATTGACTTATATTTGTCAAATAATATATAAAGTATTTTATTTTAATTTTATCACATTTTTAAGTTTTAAATTAATTTAAAATAAATACTAACAACTTGTTATTTAAATTCAGTTAAATTATAAATATGGTATATACCAAAACACATTTGGACAATGCGTCCAAATGTGGATTATATTAATTTGCATTAGATAACAAAATAAATATTTGAAGACTTTTTCTCAGAACTACCTTGCATAGACATTTATTTTTTCAATTACTTTTAACCAACTGGTTGCAAGGTCATTTTTACTGGATATATTTGATATAGCTATCTTATTTTTGAGCATTATATTAATTGTTTTATAATTGGAAATAATACTAACTTTTTTTGTGAAACATTTTCTGGATAAGTGTGCTTTTTTTTATTGACAGTGACACAGATGTGTAATTGAAGCATCAAAATACTTAAGGGCCACTATATACATTTAATAGAATTTATATTGATTTAAATACATATTTTTATTTAGTTTAATTGAACATTATATTTTCTATAAAAGTGTTGCAAACCCTGGTCAGGAAACCCAGTGGTTGAGTTTAAATAATTAGTTTCGTACTTTGGTTGGAAATAAAACCTAATAGATGGGGATTTTGAGAAGTCTAATGTGTTGTTGTTCTCTTTGTCGCTGTGTCTCAGTGATTTTCTCAGTGCGCCGCATCCTCACGTGTAGTCAGGATCATTTCAGCCGACTGCCCTCTCTCACACACTCTCAGTTACACACACATACACAATGTACGTGATCTGGACCATGTACTTCATGTGTGCATGCACACACAAGCATGGACTGAAGATGCACCAGTTCTTTTGCATTCCTTTGTTAACTTAAAACCTACGGAGGGAGAAAGTTATTATCATTTGGAGAGTGACAGGGCTGGGTGATTTCTTACGCTGCTTCCTGTTGCCATGGTAACAGATCTGAAGGGGCAGCTGGAGCACAAAGTATGCAAAATAATATGCAGATATGCACTGAAATAATGCTTAAGTCAACAACCCTCTTCTAAGGAGAGACATAATGATAAAGTTTTAGCGATGGCACTGCGAAGACCACACAAGGATTACAGTCAATGGGAAGAAGCAGGACAACATATTATAATGATGTTATTGTCAGTGCTTGCTGACTGCGATTCACTCCTTTTTTATGAACATACAATAACAAACTTGACGACAATATCATGGACCTTATTTCAATTCTGAAATCCACTCAATGTAAACAGCGAGTTGTTTTAGGTTGAACTTTAATTGTGTACAATAAATGTGTCTTTTCTTTTTTTTTCTGTCTTTATTTTTCTCCCAATTTAAATAATGATTTAAATTGCAGAATTTTATGCTGCCTTGGCATTAAAACTGTGATATTTTTATGGGATGTATTGTGCTTGTGCTGTTGTGTTTAGTTGATACTAATGCAACTCGGCTGCAATCAGAACAGAATGCGCTTTTGAAATGACAATTTTTCCCTCTCTAAATCCACAGATGTTTCATTATTTTAATGCATTTGGTTGATCAATACTAGTTTGCATGCCTGTTACTGGAAAAAGATTGTTGCACAGTCAAAAGATAACAAAACTGTATGAGAAAACCTTTCCTTTTCTTGGTTATGTGGGTTATATAGCTTTTTTTGGCCTTTGTACTTTCAGTTTACACATTACAAAAAAAAAATAAACAAAATAAAATTAATTATTACCATAATATGTTGAATACCAAAATCGAAAAAAAATGCTAAAAGATGTGACAAATGCTAAAAGAATGACTCTGCTCACCAAGGCTGCTTTATAATTGATCAGAAGTACAGTAAAAGCAGTAATATTGTTAAATATTATTACAATAAGTTTTTAATATATATTTAATATATTTTCAAATGTAATTTATTCCTGTGATGGCAAAACAAAATTTTCAGCAGTCATTACTCCAGTCTTCAGTGTCACATGATCCTAATCGTTCTAATATGCTGATTTGGTGCTCAAAAACATTTTTCATTATTGTCAATGTTGAAAACAGTTGTGCTGCTTAATATTTTTTGTGGGAAAACGTGATGCATTTTCAGGCTCCTTTGATTAATAGAAAGTTCAAAAGAACAGCATTTATTTTAAATAGAAATGTTTTATAACATTTTAAATGTCTTTACGGTCACTTTTGATCAATTTAATGCCTCCTTGCTGAATACAAATATTAATTTCTTTAAAAAAAAAGAAAAAAAAAAAGAATCTTACTGACCCTAAAATTTAGAACTTTCTTTAACAAGCCCATTCTAATTGATCCAAAATTCACTTTTAGTGTATCTCGCAATGTAATTGTGTCCTTTAATTTGATAAAATATGTGTAATGGATTTCAACGTGCACAAAGTAAATGAGGCAATACTCAAGTCAAGGACTTGGATACCAAGATCCATGACTCTAGGAAACATTGAGCAATAATGACATATCTTTGATTTGCTAACATCTTGTCATGTAAATATGATAAATATATTTTCTTCACTGTGCACTGACCATTTGATAATTCTTATCTGCATATTTAAAGTTATTTTCACTGTAATACAGACCCTTTAAGACTCAACATCTGCTGTATTGTTGCTCTGTGTGTCAGGTTGTATTTGTTTTTTATTAAAATTTTCAATCGTAGATCTCTCTCTGCTGATGATCATCTCTGCTGATGTTATTCTCAGAAAGAAATTGTATCACAATAATTTTAATAAGTTATTCTGCCAGTGTCTGACTGATGCACTGAAAGAAAAACAACAAAAATCTCTTTGTTTGTGAAGAACTATGTAGAAATTATCATTTTAGCAAGATCACCAGGTCCTACAGAAGTGCAATAATATTATCTAAAGCTGAAGGACAACCATATGTAAGACCCCCCAAAAAATAAAAACTTTATATATATATACACATATACATACAGGTGCATCTCAATAAATTAGAATGTCGTGGAAAAGTTCATTTATTTCAGTAATTCAACTCAAATTCCACGACATTCTAATTTATTGAGATGCACCTGTATATGAAGCTGCTCACTTATATATTCCATTGTACTAGAATGTAAAAATGGACCACAGAATATTTGGACGTTACTGCTCTGAACACGGATTTAATTCTGCCGTCTTTGTTTATGTTGACCAAATTTTGCATATTTGAATTCAACACTTTTTAAATTTTTTATAATGAAAAAATACTGCCCAGTTATTTCAACAACAACTGTTACTTTTTGCAAACTGTATCATGAGTGGTTTACAATGTTTGTTTTCATCTAAGCTGCTAAACCTTACTGGACACATGCACAGATGTAAGTACAGTATGTTTGTTTGTAAACAATAAAGGACTGGAAAAGAAATGTATTGCTTTCTGATATCCATTAATTACAAGGCTTTTATTGTTTACTATGTATCAGGTTTAGGCAATACCTCATTCATGTGTACACTTTTACCACACCCAGCACCTGTTCAAGTCATTCATTTCTATTCCGAATGATTTGAATATTGCGTTACATGACAACAGCATTTAATCTTTAAAACAATGAACCGATTCTATTGCTCCAACGTCCAATTAGAATTGCCTTTAGTCATTTTATTATCTGTTAACATGGTTTTAAAACCATTAATTGTATACAGTACTTGTATAAAAGGTAGCAAGAAAACAAGGCCTCTGTACAATGTGTGAATGTTCAAAGTCACATCCATAAGCATACATTCAAACGACAGACCCCAATCTGAAATGCTGTTTAGAGCTGAAACTCAAGCCAGGGTTTGCTTTATGAATTTCCATTTGCCAAAGTTCGAGCTGCTTTGTAAAATGAACAGGTACAATGACACACATCTCGTGATTTGGTAATACAATGTGAAATAGTAAAGCGAATTGAATCAGCTTCCACCCTGACAAAAAAGCAACTATAACACTAAAGGACACACATGATGGATTCCCATGAGTTTACATCAGCCAGCTGCCATAAATCCTCTATTCTCATTGTTTTATGAAGCATTTAAAAAGGTATGTGTTCTCCTATTGTTGTTAATATTGCACAGTATATGCACACAAGGCACCCTTTAACCTGCTTCTGAAAGCTTGAATAAAAAGATCAGTTGGACACTGAACTACCACATCACACATCAGGAGGCATTACATCAATGCTGTTTGCATATGTTACTTTTTTATGGCTGTTGTTTTTGCATATGTTACTTTTATTTAAGGCTGTTGTTTCTGACTGGTTATATCACATATTTTAAAGCAAAAAGACTTGTTTGCTGGTCAAATAGTTTGTCATACATTTAAGAAATATTTCAGGATGTGAATGATAGTCAAGTCTCCAATGGTTTTCAGTTGCTGATTTGGCTTCATAAAATACTCAAAGGCTCTTGTTCGGTCCCACGGTGTTCTTGAAATTAGTTGTCCTTAAAAGGAACACTCCACTATTTTTGAAAATAGGCTCATTTTCCAACTACCCTAGAGTTAAACAGTTGAGTTTTACCGTTTTCGAATCCATTCATCCAATCTCCAGGTCTGGCAGTAGCACTTTTAGCTGTAGCTTAGCATAGATAATTTAATCTGATTAGACCGTTAGCATTTCGCTCAAAAATGACCAAAGAGTTTCTATATTTTTCCTATTCAAAACTTGACTCTTCTGTAGTTACATCGTGTACTAAGACCGACGGAAAACGAAAAGTTATATCGGCCTAGAAAATCACAACTTTTCATTTTCCGTCGGTCATTTTCATTTTTTGAGCAAGATGCTAACGGTCTAATCAGATTCAATGATCTATGCTAAGCTACAGCTAAAAGTGCTACCGCCAGACCTAGAGATCGGCTGAATGGATTCGAAAACGGTAAAACTCAACTGTTTAACTCTAGAGGAGTTGGAAAATGAGCCTATTTTCAAAAATAGTGGAGTGTTCCTTTAAAGCGTGATCTCTGTTATAATCAGTCACAACAGCCACTCTCAAAAGTAAAACAAGGAATGCACAAAAATTGAGAATTTACACCAACTGATGCATAAATACCTCTGTAAACTGAAGTTCTGACTAAAGGAAGTTTCGATAAATGTGTCTCGGATGACCAACAAATTGAATTTGCATAATGAAACCATGATAATTGATAATTGAATATGTGCATGTGAACGTAACAGGGATTTAAAGCATACTACAATGTAAGTGCACATGGAAGAGTTAGTTTTTTTGTGTATGTTGTGGGTACACTACAGTAATGAAGTTCAAGGAGGCTACATATGGTGTTATGCATAGAGTGAGAAACCTGAATCTGAATCAGGTAAAGCCAGTAAAGGCACACCAGCACACTGGGAAAGGTTCAGGAACAGGCAAGCAGAGTCAGTGGACACCGTCAAACCATCATGTTGCCCACACCCTCATTCACATGGTTCATTAGGTGGCGGGATCTTGACGTCAGACGGTTCTACGCCCCAAATCTCACGTGCGTACTCTGCAATGGTGCGGTCGCTGGAGAACTTTCCAGAAGCAGCAATGTTTCTGATGACCTTTTTGGTCCATTCTTTTGGATTCTGAAGAAAAGAGCGTGGAATTTTACACATAATGAAGTCTTTTAAAAAAAAGAATTTAAAAAAAGCTTTAAAAAAAAAAAAAACAGCTGCTATTGGAAAACAGCTGTTCAAGCAGTTTTACCAACATGTCCGTTCATCAAGGTCAGTTATACATTTTGAGTAGTGGTAGACTGATTTATAGTCTAAGTAATGTAGATCAATCAGCCAATAAAATAATGGTAATTTAGAGATTAATCACCATCAGCTAACAATTAACACAAGTGTTAGCGCCCCCTTGTGTCAGATACAAACACATTTTCTGTTCTCAAATATTTTACAGTTTATAATATATAATTAAAAATAGAAAATGTTAAATCTATATAGATAATAATTTTTGTAAATGTAAATTTTTATTGCATATTACATTAATTTTATATTAAAAAATAAACAATTTTGCATTTAATGGAATAATTAAATAATTTTCAATTATCAGATATTACTACTGACACCCTGGGCTCAGCCACTGAAAAGCCCATACTCACCCTGTAGAGTTCATTAACTTTTTCTTGACAGCTGATATATGCTTCATAGTCTGCAAAAACCTTGAACCTGAGAGAGAAAAACAGAAGTCAGGCACCTCTTACTAAAGCGAAAATAAATCTGATAATTGTTGCATAAAACAGCTATGAATTTTATAAACATCAATATATTAGGGTAAAATTTAAAACTAAAACCAAGTATCCTCAAGTATAGCAAGTATCCTCATATATACATATATATATATATAAATTAGAAATATCTGTATAAGCCACACAAGAAAATGCAAACTTTTTTTAAAAAGGAGGGAAACCGGTTGCATACACACAGACAACTTGAACTCTTTGACACCCACCTGTCATGATTCATGAGCATGTTGACGATGTCTTTGAAGAGTTCAGGCTCTTTGGGGCTGAAGAATCCAGCACTGATCTGATCGATCACCTGCTTCAGTTCAGGCAGACGCTCGTAGTATTCACTGGCATTGTATCTGCATCACAAACAGTGTTGTTATTGTAGACTAAAACTAAAACCATTTTTTGGTAATTGAAATAAAGCTGAAATAAAATAGATATAAGTTATATAGAAGCAAAAAAATAGAAATATGTTACAAAACAAAAATAATAAAAATGCCAAAAGCACATAACAAAAAAAAAAAAAAACATTAGCTAGCTTAGAAAGCTCCAAAATTTCACAACCAGCGACTTATATCTCTGTTTTTGCTTATTTGTTTGATTACATCACTCCTCTAGCCCAGTGGTTCGCAATTGGTTTGGCCATGGGACACACATATTTCCATGGTCATCAAGCTGCAACCCACTTTTTTAGGAGATATATATATATATATATATTTGTTGACACACATACAAGTATCGCCCCCCCCTTTATTTAAACACAAAATGTAAGAATATGACTAATACTGATGAATAAACAGCCTATAAGTTAATGCTATTAAATAGCAATCCTAAACTAGATTTTGTTAATACAATTAAGTTGGTATGAGCCACCAGAGTCATTTAAACATATAAAAAAATAACACAAAGTGAAAATAAGATGGCATTTTTGGGTTATGGAAACAACAGTTACCATGGTGAATACTTCATGCAAATCCTTCCCAGCTAACACACAAAGTACCAGTTATGTGATTTATTGCTACTTTACTTTTATTTCACACTTTGCATGCTCGTAGTTTCTTTTGCACTTTAGTGAACTGAAATACAGTGTGAGCCGCAACATTTGTGTGTGAAATTGAAGAGTGCGCGCTACAAGCACAGTATAATGTCTGACAGGACAGGATAGTTTGTTTTTCTGAGGTGAGAGACTTTTTATTTCGTAACAAGTTATGAAAATAACTATAGAATAATGACACTGACATTAAACCTGACAATATCTCATCTGACCGCAGATACTGAATCAGGACAGCGCGATTTTTCTCAGGCACTCTTTACTTCAACTGCATCTGACAGAAGTGTCAACAGCTTTCTCGTACGTCTTTCAAAATAAAAGTATTACATCAGAACAACGTTTACAATTACGTTTTTTGTTGTTGATGTTTCTTTGACTGCACACTCCACGACACTCGTGACCCACCAGTTGAGAAACACTGCTCTAGCCTATAGCTCCCTTTTTTTCTGTCTTATCCCATTTATATCCATTCACTCTCTCACCCCGCTTTGTCCATGGCCTCCACATCCTCGACCCTCATGCCAAAGATGAACAGGTGTTCCTCTCCAGCTTCTTCTGCCATCTCCACATTAGCGCCATCCATGGTGCCGATGGTCAGAGCACCATTAAGCATGAACTTCATGTTTCCTGTACCGGAGGCTTCTGTACCTGCCGTGGAGATTTGTTCGGACAGATCGGCAGCAGGGATCACTGAAGAACAGAGCATATGACACATTCAGTCAAATACTATCTGTATAATCCATTACATTACAAAAAAAAGCAACTATAGCAAAATAATTATTAGTTCAATTATTTCATGTCATCTTGAAAAAAAACTTAATAAACCTGATCAGATATTTGATATTTTTGGCTATACATTAACAGTTGTTTATGTTTACTCACCCTTCTCAGCTAAAGAGACTCTATAGTTCTCCAGGAAAATGACCTTGAGTCTGTCTCCCACCACAGGATCATGATTCACCACCTCCCCCACTGAGGTGAACAGTTTAATGATCATCTTTGCCATGTGATAGCCCGGTGCTGCCTGCAGGAGGCAGTGCAGGACAACACAAAAAAATACCTTTTAGAACTTTTAGGACTCTTACAGCAGTGGTTCTCAACCTTTTTGATTTGAAGGCCTCCCACTGTCCAGCACAAGATTCGAAGGCCCATCATATGAAAAAGTAGCTTGTTTTCAATTAAGTTTGATTATTTTATTATATCTTATAATATATTATATTATATATAACTTCATATAATTTGAAGCCAACCTGTAGCCCCCTTAGAAGTTTGCTGAGGCCCTCTAGTGGTTTGAGGACCCCAGCTTTAAAACACTTCAAATGCAGTTATGACCATTATCTACATATCTATATAATAATAATAATAATAATAATATTAAAGGAACACTCCACTATTTTTGAAAATAGGCTCATTTTCCAACTCCCCTAGAGTTAAACAGTTGAGTTTTACCGTTTTCGAATCCATTCAGCCGTAATTTAAAAAGTGAACTAAATTCAACTGAATGCACATACCTTTCCTCCAATCATTACTGTCCTGGGAACAAACTTCTTGTTTGGTTCCTTCTTAATCCCTAGAAAGTGCAGAATGAAAAAAATGATTAATCATTTATAAAATCACTCACTAATCAC
Source organism: Sinocyclocheilus anshuiensis (assembly GCF_001515605.1). Lineage (NCBI taxonomy): Eukaryota > Metazoa > Chordata > Actinopteri > Cypriniformes > Cyprinidae > Sinocyclocheilus > Sinocyclocheilus anshuiensis. Next base: position 158,169 of record NW_015554217.1, read on the forward strand.
TCATTAATTTTAGTTATTTAAAAAAGGAAACGCCTACATAATTCTGATGAACAAAAAATATTTTAATACAACTCTACAAGCAGCTATAGAAGAGACATCTAAATACAGGGGTGCAGGGTTTTTCAGTCTGGTTCTCATGAGAAAACCTGGAGATTGGTTTGGTGCTTACACTGCATTTAGTGAGACCCATTAAATATAACTATAATAAATAAAATAATTAATAACAGTAATAATAGTATTATTGCACTTTATTTAGTTTTTAAATAAAATAATAAAGTTTAATAATACTATAAAAAAAATTTAAAAAAAGTGTATTAAATAAAAAGTTCTTTTATAGTACACTTAAAAATACAATGCCAATATTTACATTTTCTTTTTTTTTTAAATATGAATTTTCAACTTTTTCAAACCTAAAATCAGCAAGCATTCATTTTGGCAGGTTGCCAGCAAGTAAACATATGCACTGCAGGTTGTAGCGCTATCGAGTGCAGCGCGTCAGTGAATGAAATGCCATAGTTTTGCTGTTAAACCGGCAGCACATAGCCTAGATTTATGTGTGCAGTTCAAATGGAAATCTTATAAAGTATTACAGTATTAATCAATCTAAAACGGTGATTGTACATTAACAGCTGTCAACCATGTCAGTCCACAAATGAGCGGTCTGAACTTATTTACCCAGTGCATTTTTTATTTAGGTCGCACATGCGCACCACTTATGTGCATCCCTGTCTATATATCTAACTGAATAAAATAACCTACATCAGTAAAAGACAAACCAATATTAATAAAAGTGCAATATCTTTGGTCACTTCCTCTGTCCTCAGACAGGCACTGATCAACCCAGTGTGAACACGTTCCTTTGTGTGTAATTCTTACTGTTGTATAAAGTGATGACATGAAGGCAGTTGAGCAGTTGTCTCTTGTACTCATGGATTCTTTTGACCTGGATGTCAAAGATGGACTCAGGATTTATCTTTACTTTGTACTCACTCTCCAGATACGCTGCAAACTTCAGCTTATTCTCCTAAAATAAATAACATGAACATGAAACCAAAAAACTTTTGACAATTCATAAATACCAAACACTGAATATAAAAAAAAAAAACACCAACAACATAAATGTAGACCTGTTTCACTTTGGCCACATCCCGAATGAACATTTCATCATCGACAAAGTCCAACAGTTTTCTTAGCTGGAAAAGATCTGTCAGGAATTCCTCACCAATTTTCTGAAAGGAAAACAAGCATAAGACAGAAAGAAAACCTGTGGGGGAAGAGCAATCAAGAGCTACTTAGTTAAGAAGGTCACCTCAGCGATGATGTCAGCCAGGCCAGGGTTGCACAGCACCAGCCAGCGACGAGGTGTGATACCGTTTGTCTTGTTCTGGAACTTCTCTGGCTCAATGTCACAGAAGTCCTTAAACCTTAAACCACCAAAGAAATGTCTTAAATGTCTCCAAGTTCTAAATGTCTAATATATCAATATACAATTGTCCTAACTAGTATCTCTACACAGAACTACATTTTGAAACCGAAATTATATAAAAAAAAAAGCTCCCTGGAAATAATTGTGATTATAATTGTATTTGTAATAAACATCATTTGCATCATTCCTCTGTCAAATATTCTTGTATAACGACTGATGCACTCTACTCACACAGTGGTTTTGACAATGTCTGAGTGAATCCGTGCAACTCCATTAACGGCGTGTGACCCAACCACACAAAGGTGAGCCATGTTGATCCTCTTTGGATTGCCCTCCTCGATCAGAGACATCCTGCGCAAACGATCATTGTCGCCTGGATACAGCGCAGCAACTCTCTACAACAGAGACTCGATCAGACAAACCAGTTCATTTAACGACACGATGATCTTGAGGTGGAGTAAGTGAGAATCCTCACATCCAGATGTCGCTGGTTGATCTCGTAGATGATCTGCAGGTGTCGTGGCAGAAGTTTCTCAAACATGTAGATAGGCCAGCGCTCCAGAGCCTCAGGTAACACTGTGTGGTTTGTGTATGCGCACGTCTTTGTGGTGATCTCCCATGCCTACACACACACACAGGTTTCCATGTTTTATGGGGACATTCCATAGATGTAATGATTTTTATACTGTATAACTGTAATTTCTATCCTACCCTAACCCTCACGCAAAAACTTTCTGCATTTTTAGATTTTCAAAAAACTTAATTCTGTATGATTTATAAGCTTGTTTCGTCATGGGGACCAAAAAAAGGTCAACATTTACTGGTATTACTATTCCCTACCATAATGTAGGGAACACAAAGTACTCACACACACACACACACTTTAATACTAATTTTGATAACTTCTATTAAAAATAAAAATTACATAAAAATAAATTGAAATTGAAACAAATAAAATACCACATTTCCATGAAAAGTTGACAAAAATTTTCATTTGTTAATTTATAAGTTGGCTGGCTGTGTGAACAATACTTTTCTTTAGATTAGCATTGCTATATCTATTATTCATGTCAGAATGACTAATGCAGAAGTCAAAATGCAGAACAACAAAACAACCAAGGAATTGGTTTGCTTTTCATTTGTGCCATAAAACACCCCATATCAACTAATTTCAGTAAATGCATGTCTATGAATAAATGAATTATTAGTAAATATTATTCCATTATCTCAACACATAGTTTGACAGCTTGAACGTCACACCTTTTCCCAGTCCAGCTGCTCTATATCCAGCAGGTTCCTCATGAGTTCAGGAATCGCCAGAGCTGGATGAGTATCATTCAACTGGATTGCCACCTGAGAGTTGTTTTGAAAGCATTATACTTTTTTGGGGGGATATTATATAGGTTGACTCGAACAAGAATTTTGTGTCAGATTTAAAAACAGCAACCAATTAAACATATTTAATGTATTATCACCTTTTCAGGGAAAGCCTCAAAAGAGGTGCGCACGGGATCCCTGCAGCCAAACTTTGAAGATTTAAAGCGTCTCATGATGTCCTGCAGAGTAGCAGCCACCACAAAGTACTCCTGCTTCAAACGGAGCTCCTTCCCTTCAAAAAACTAACACATGCGCATACAAAGAAATTAATTAATATTAAAGTCATTCACACTGAAAGCTTTACAAATACAAAACATTTCATTTTCTGTCAGTTTTTCTAATAGAATTAAGCAGTGTGTTTTCTGCCTGTATTATACAGTAGCTGTAAGAAAAATATTAATATACACTAGTAGTGTATCATGACATATAAGCCAACTCTGTTGCTCAGGACTCCATATTGTCGTTTCATACTTCCTCATTGCATTACACATATCTGTGGCACTATTACATAAGATAAGAGTTTTCAATCTGCTTATGCCAGAGAGCTAAAGCACATGTTGCATACCAGAATCTACATAGTCTAAATATACACGACACTCAAAATGATATTTTAGTATCTAATACACAAATTCTTGCTCTCTGTCCTCTCTCTCTGCACATTCACACCATCAGGCACACACAGACACCTCACCAAGTGTTTTATAGCATTGAAAGGCGTGTGTACTTGCATTGTCATTGGGGTAGAGCACCCGGGAGATGTTCTCCGCCAGGTTTCGGTCCAGTACAGCCTGGATGTAATCTCCAACATTAACTACAATTAATAGAGAGCATTTCAAAATCATACTAAATTTAGAAGTATTTGTATATAGATTTTTTTTATAAATCAATGATAAACCAGATGGAATACTCCCAGCATGTACAGTAACTTTTTAGCCACACTACTTTTGTTTTCACATGTTAGTGGTCAGACGGTGATACAGTTTATTTTCAGGATTCTTTGAATAGAAAGTTCAAAAGAACAGCATTTATTTAAAATATACATCTTTTTGTAAAATTATACTATCACTTTTGATCAATTTAATGCATCCTTGTTGAATAAAATTATTAATTTCTTTAAAAAATAGTCACAACTAATACATTTGTAGAGGACAATCTACACATTTGGAAAATGATAGTTAAATTGAAGGAATGACTTGAGCTGTTTTGTGTGAAAATATAACTGTTTATTATAGAATGAGAGGCCCGACAATCACAAAGGACCCTCTCAAAAGCAGGCGTATCTATGGGTAATGCTGGCCTGCTGCCAGCTGCTCTCCTGTTTCTGTGCTGCTGCAGCAGCACTGCACTGGAGAAGAATGCTATATTTAGTATTCTACACAGAAACCATTCTCCCAGGAAACAAGTTAAACTCAAGTACTCCATTCAAACCAGGACCAGTGGTTTCACTTAAATTTAGTGGTACAGCCGAAATTGTACCAAAACATAGATGAGTCATACTGGATAAGGACTCAATGTGTGTGTGTGTGTGTGTGTGTGTGTGTGTGAGAGAGAGAGTGAGAGAGAGTATATAAACACATGTGCACTAATCATTCTGTGGACTCACATTCTTGCAGGTTGAAATCATTAGGAGCTTTGGCAGACCACAGTCTCATAGTATTCACAGTGTTGTTTTTATAACCAGGCACAGGAGTGTCATAAGGCATCGCAAGCACCACCTGCCAAAGAAAAGACATCAACTGATTTTAATTCAGCTGAATTCAAATTTAAATTACATTTATAGAGAAAAAATAAAACACACTTGAACTGCTTTTGCTTCAGGTTACAAATTGTATCCAGGTTTCTTGTCAACCCAAACCAGTGCTAAAATTGTTTATTGTACAAAAGTAAAATATCTTTAAAAAAATTTACATATTAAACATTACCATGAACTGATGAACTTGTGCCTAATGCAGCAAGTAAAGTTTGATTGGACACACAACCTTTTGTCTTTCCTTTCTCTTTCATCTTCTACAAATGAATAAGTGCATGGTTTTTACCATTATAACAATCCATTCCATTGCACTACCATTCAAATGTTTGGGGTCAGTATGATTTTATTTTTTTTTATTAATACTTTTATTCAGCAAGGGTGCATTAAATTGATCAAAAGTGGCAGTAAAGGCATTTATCGTTACAAAAAAATATCAATTTTTAATAAATGCTGCTCTTTTGAACTTCATATTCATCAAAGAATCCTAAAAAAATGATCACAATTTTCACAAAAATATTAAGCAGCATAAAAATATTACTGTTTTTATAGTATTTTGATCAAATAAATGCAGCCTTGGTAAGCATAAGAGTCTTTCAAAAACATTTAAAAATTCTAACAGTAGTGTATGTGGTTGCATTTTATTATTTTAATTAGGCTATGTTTTTTTCTCCTGCTATTCTATCAGAACAGAATAATTTTAGCATCACAACCTATTATTCATTGCAATAGATCATTACTGACTGACCTGGGTATCAACCCACTTTGGTCCCTCATTTGTATGCTCCACTCGGCCATAGAAATGCACGGGCAGCATGTACTCTGGACGGGCCTTCTCCCAAGGGTTACCATAACGCAGCCAATCGTCAGCTTCCTCGACCTAAAAAAATTAAGTTGTTCCGGAGTTAAACGCTTTTGATATTTAAAAAAAAAAAAAAAAAAACAGAAGCTTTTTCTCCTGCTAACTATAAACTTATATATTAACATATTTTTCAAATATGGTTTACCTGCCAGCCATTGGTGATCTTCTGATTGAAGATGCCAAACTCATAACGAATGCCATAACCATATGCCGCCAAACCCAGAGATGCCATGGAGTCCAGGAAACAAGCTGAGAGGGAGAGCAGACACCAAACACCCATTATGATGGGGTCATGTACTCTACTGGAAGGTGTAAGTTGTTTTTAAAGGTACCTGCAAGTCGCCCAAGACCTCCGTTTCCCAGTCCTGCATCCTCCTCAATATCCTCCAGCTCTTCCAAATCTAGTCCAAGCTGAAGATCAGCACCATCATGTCAAAAAACAAACAAATGCATCTCATTATAAAAACATACATACACAACACAAATGTTCCATAATGGGCAACAAATTTTTAATTGATCATCTAAACTTCAGAAAGTTTAATATTTCAGCAACTTCGGTGTTTCCACATACAGAAAAGGAAGGATTTAGAACATTTTGCAAGCCTGTAGCAATTGGTCTACATCCCCAATGAGCTCTCTGTGGGTGAGCAGGTGAAAAAACAACAGCTGTTTCTTAAGATTCAGGATGTTTAAGTAATAGAGCTGCGGGCCAGTTCTGCAGTTAAGTAACAAATGCTCTACTATAATATTAAGTTTGCTGCCATAGTGATGCACTTTACCTGGTAGATGGCCTCATCACAAGCATTCTGCAGCCCAAGGTTTATCATGGTGTTCTGTAGAGTTCTGCCCATGTAGAACTCCAGAGACAGATAGTGGATGCGCTGCAAAAGAAAACACACAGATAAAACTGACTGCATGAGTGTTCAGATACATCTGAAGCAGATCATGTAGGCAGAAGACCATCTAAAAAGTATGACAATATAAGCTACAATGATTAGAAGATGCAAATTTATGTAAGTAATGGTCTACCAATATATTGTTGTTTATTCTAAAGTACATTTCCAAAGCAGAACAGGAGAGTAAAATACTAAGCTCTAAAAACTGATTGTCACAATTCTGCTACATTTCAGAAATATCAATAGAATCATTTGTAATGCAATCACAAATGAATAAAAACGACATTATCATACTTTCCCTCTTAACCAAGTCAAACTCATACTCTGGTCATGTCACTTCCAGGTTGCTCAAATACAACATGCATAATTTAATCTCTTTGGCTTGGGATCAACTTTTCATAAGAGTCCATTCATAAGATGTCTGCACTGCGAGGAGTTTACAGCCTGCTGAGGGCCTCAAATACATACTGAACAATATTTGAATACCACATTAATAAATAAATGCTTGCTTCATTTTAACATGCTGAGATTGTGCTTAATCACGGCATACTCTAGGTTTAAATAAAGTGACACAGTGTTTTACTGTTTTTCCAAAGGTCTGAACCTCAACAAGCCTAATGCTTGACAAGAATGATGTTCCTGGACATGCTTCACGTATTGGTGTGCTCAACCATATAAAGCTATCTGGTTCCATTTAGAGATACAGACTGGAGGAAAAAAACTGGAGGATTTTTTACTGGCTCAAATGACTGCTGAAATAAAGCACACAAATCTCTGGAAAGCAGTCGAGCTTTAATAATAAATAAATCCCAAAAGGCCTAAAGTATAGATAATTCCCACATAATGCTTTAACTCAAAATACATGGCTATATTTCATGTTTATCAACAAACAAGTAACATCAGGTTTCACAGAAACATGACTATATAGTGCAAGCCACATTAGTGGAACCACAAAGGACCGGAAGAAAGATCACTTTCAGCTTGTTGCTCTCCAAAAAAAAAAAAACCCCATCATGACCTCCCAAATCATTGTAAAGCACCCAGGTCACAGGTGTGACCATTAATAGCCATGAGTGATTCTGCACATGGATCATGTCAGTGCATTAGATAAGGCCTATTATCTTCTACTGGGTTTGACAGTATAGTGTAATCTGTACTTGCCCTAGTGAGCACAGAAGATCAAGTGGTTGCAAAATACTTTACAATTTACTAATGACGACCTGATGTGTCAAGGAATAGATCACACTTTTCACAAGCAGCACGAACTCACAGCTGACCCATGTCAATGGATGTCTGCGCAAAGAACACAAGCTCAAGTTCGGGTCAACGAACACAGGCCTTTAACTCTCCATATAAAACAGTGAAATTAATGAATGACTCACAATAAAATAGTAAATGACTGTCCATGTTACATTCACCATTAATATTCACTAATGTTTACAATGCGCTATGAATAAGATTATGGTTTATGCATTTATGCATTTAATCTTAACTGAAGTCACTTGTATCACAAATCTGGAGCATCACATATTTATTCATTTTTTCAAATAAACATTTATGTCTATCATGCAGTTACGAATGTATGTAAAATAAGCAATAATTCGATATTACATGCATTTTTGTATTTCCCACTACTGCACAAACAAGCCACTTCCTGGCTTCCTGCCTTCACAGAGAAGAGGAGGAAGAGATCCGTACCTTCGGGTCTTTCTCATAGTAATACTGCTGAGTGCGGATCCAGCGGCCCACCAGGTGATCCCGCACCGTGTGCGCCAGCGCGAAGTAATAATCCCGCGGGGTGGCCACATTGCGGTCCTTCACTAGGGTGAAGTGAAGATGCCTATTGAAGCTCTTTTTAATTTCGGCAACATCCCCCAGTCCGGCTATACCACGAACACTGATCTGCTTGCGCTTTTCATGGTCGGTTAGAGGTTTGGACATGTTGACAACGCGTTTAAAAAGCAAAGAATGAACGTTTGTACCCCTTGACTTGTTGCGCACAGCTTGGTGCGGTATGCAATGACTTTACAAGCGCTGTTCCCTTTGAGACACGCCCCTATGTGTCAACGGGAGAGAAAGTGGGCGGGGCTTTACAGTATGTCTGTTTATTGGCCAGTGACGCTTTCGCATTGCGTATTCATTGGCTGCGTGAGATGTCAATCATCTTTGCAACGCTAACTAGCTACAGGTTTACAGATGAAACCCGTGTCCGGAGTTAGACCGAAATCGCTGTTTAACTGTATAAACAGCTTTGGCTAGCAAGCAACTATTATATAATAGTTTAGCACTGCCTCTTTCAACGCTAGTAAAGATGACTTGTAAAGATTTACCCATTTCCTTACGTTTCATAAGAGCCGAGATTCCATTATATAAAGACTTTTTATTGATAACAATTCCGGATTGATTTAGATCCAGAATCTGGCCGTATATGGAACGAGCCTTCAAGCAAACATTTAAAGTGGGAGGAGTCTGATTTAGAAAGTGAATTCTGAATTCTGCAGGTACGTATATTTAGTAATGAATATATTTATTTATGAGTAGTTTACATGCAGTGACAAGCCATGCTTGATTTCCATCTATTTTTAAACATTTAAAACAATTATTAAATTATTTTATATTATGCAAAGTACCCTTGAGTGTCTCGAAAGGTGGCTTTAAATAAAATATATATTTTTTATGACCTCATATTGAGTGATTAGTTAATATTTGTACATTTAAATTCATTAATCATTCAAGTGTTATCTTAATGCAATGCAATTATTTCATGAGTTTAGAGCGGAATTACTGTGCTTTCAGGCAAAATACATCTTTTCAATATACTTTTTTTTTTCTCAATATACACTTTACAATGTACTCTTTTCAATATGGACAATGGCTTCCATTGCCACACTGAGATTCCCATCATTTGTTTTTTATGCTTCCCAGAGATAGATGTTACTTCAGGTCCACAAACGACGAAAAGGACAATCATATTGTAAATTCTATATGGATTTGAAAATAAATCACACTTTAAAAAAAAAAAAAAACTTAATCGCCATCCTGTGAGTAACACCGAGTAATATATTGTGACATTTGGCCTGCCAGTGTGCAGGCTTTAGTGTTGTGACACCTGCTGGTACCAAGAAAGAACAGCAGCATGTCTGAACAGGTGAAAGACATGATGGGAGCAAACACAAGACAGACCACATCCTGCTGTCTCACTTTATGATCTTCTTGTGAACTTAATGTGCAATTGCACTTTCTCAATACTTCACACAGAGCAACATTTTCAACATTCTCAGATTGTATTGATATGGCATTTTATATAAACATATTTCCCACGTCTAATAATGGGCACATTAAACAGCAAGTTTATAACTACACAAGAAAAGTACATGGACATGACAGTAACAGCTCTGGTCTGTTTTTCATCCCTCTGAGAGTAGATAATATTTAATACTAAGTACATGATTTGTTTAAACATACTGTATGTAATATATTAAATCAATATACAAGCTACGAAGTAATTAAATCTAAAATAAACTTCTTGTTACAAGCTTGAGGCAATCACGTGTTTTTGATCAGTTTTATATAATTAACCCTGACTAATATGATTCTGACATGCTGTAAACATCCAAACCAGTACATACATTTAACCTTCACACATAGCTTAACATACTAGTAAGAAAACAGAAACATTCAGAAAGTCAGAGGTATGTATAAAAACTCACATTTGGAATAAATTCAATGACAAAATGGCAAATACAATCAATGTTGATATTTTTCCCCAGAGCATTAAAATCAGTTAATGCTTTACTGGGTTGTGGAGCGGTTCAAATGTTGCGAGTGTCTTATGTTTTCAGCACGTTCCATGTTTATGGAGTGACTCTATGCAATAGAAAGTGGCACCGAGGGCCCAGCTAGTCTCCACGTTATTTATTTGTCTTGCCAGCTGAAATTTAAACAGAATGATAGGGTTAAACAAAATCACAGCATCACCCCTGACATTTGTTCTTCAAAATATTACAGATAAATCGCATACTGCTGTAGTTAACTGTCTGGGTCCAAAAGTCTCCACACACTAACTATTTCACAGTCCTATTAAGTCAGGAATCATAAATCAAGAGTAGCACACCTTCAGCTCTTTGTCAGGCGGGAAGTCAAGCTCCTGAAGAAGTACTGAGATGTAAGTCAGATCCAAACACAGGAACGGAGACTCCTTTATCCCTCCGGCTGACATGTTATTGCACACTGGAGCAGAAGAGAGTTAATGATTTTTTTTTAAGCAAAAGTAAACGGAGTGGATTATTTTTTAAATGTACATTTACATTACATTTATGCATTTGGCAGATGTTTTTTTCCAAAGTGACTGCATTCAAGGTACACATTTACATTTGAGCAGCTCTGACTAATAATCTAACATTATAGTAATAATGGCACCATGACATTTCTCCCACAGTAAGTTTTATACATTTATTTATTTAGAAAGAAATCTTATGCTCTCCAACGCTGCATTTATTTAATCAAAAATATAGTGAAAACAGTAATATTGTGAAATATTATTAGAATTTAAGATATCTGTTTTCTATTTTAAAGGGGTCCTATTATGCTCTTTTACAAAGTCTTGATTTTGTTTTGGGGGTGTACTAGAACAGGCTCTCATACTAGGTTGTTCAAAAATACATTATTTTTCACATATTTTACATTACAACACCTCCCTCCCCAGTCTGGCATGAACGGCTCGAATAGTTCCTGTATCAAATGAAGGCCCTGAAATATGAAATCTGCTGTGATTGGTTAGCTGGGCCAGTGTGTTGTGATTGGTTAGCTGGGCCAGTGTGTGTTGTGATTGGCAGCACTCGGCCCCTGGTCGGGAAATGTCATGCCCCTTACCTAGCTGCCTGCTGCAGCTTCAGTGTAAATATTGCGTCAAAATCAAATCAATTTGAGTGCGATTTAAACCCGGATGATTGTAACCACTCTAAGTTCGTCTGCCTTGGGAAAGCTAGCGTGTCTCCAACATAGTGATAACACTCGCTACCTTCTCTAGTGCAGCTCAACCAGGTCTCGTCCCATTCGTCGATATTTGTGATATCACAAATCCCGGAAAATATGCATTGTAGTCCAAACGAGTCGTTCGTTGTAGTTTTTGAAAAGTGATTTCTGTTAAATAAAATATCTCCTTTTGAAGTGGTCTTTGAGCTTTGTAACTTTGCAGATCTTTTTTATGCTCAAACAGCAACATTACAGACTAACTAAAGTTGAAAAAGTGAAAAAGCTTATTAGGACCCCTTTAATATTTTGCATGCCACATGATCCTTCAGAAATTTGGTGCTCATTTATTTATTTAACGTCATGTCAGCAGCAAGGCTATTTTCATGGCGAAAACAGAATAAATAGCAATAGTCATACAATTAACTAGAAGCTATATAAGATATTTAAGGGTAATACTAGAAAAAAAATCTAAAATACATTAAAGTGATACTTTTTTAAATACATCAGTTAATCACATCTCTTTATAAAATTGTTGCCCATTTACACTAAAAACAATACAGTGCAATAAAAAATGTTTAACAATCATTGTAGTTTGACAAGGAAGGCATAATAATGGTGGTTCACCTTTTAATATATTCCTGTGTGTAAGTGTTGAATGCTCTAAATGGCACCTATTAAAAACAACCTGATCATACCTAGATTTGAAATTAATAAAAAAAACGAATGCACTAATTAAGAACATTCTTATACTAGAATTTATTTAATGTAACTTATTTCCATGACATTCAATCCATTCCGATTTGGTGCTCAAGAAACATTTATTATCATTAATAATCTTGAAAACAGTTGTGCTTATTAATATTTTTGCGGAAAGCGTGATAATTTTTTTCAGGATTCCTTGATGAATGGAAAGTTCTGAAGAACAGCATTTATTTTAAATATAAATCTTTTGTAACAATGTAAAGGTTTTTATTGACGGTCTTGATCAATTTATGCATCTTTTCTAAATTAAAGATTTCTTTCTAAAAAAAATTTACTGACATTTGTCAGATACTGACACAATAAAATCAGACAAATACAACTACATTCAATTACAAAAACACACTTACCTTTCTTGGCACCTTCAATGTAATCACTGACTCTGACAGTCCCCCCTGTGCTTTCATCTGAGTCAGAGACACAGAAAGTGTTTGTAATTTAGTAAAATAAAAAAAAATTAAAAAGTCTCCTCATTATTTGTTTCACTTAAATCTGAAAAACAATGTTTGAATGAAATCAAATGGTAGCAATCAAACTAATCTCATACCAATGAGGCCTAGATCCACAGCCCTGTCGTAGTAGTAGGAGAATGCGTAGAAGTCCATGTCTTTCACTCCCTCGATTTTTCTCACACGTTTGTAGATCATCTTTTCCACTTTTGTAAGGCAAGTCTCATAGATGGGCTCCCCTAAAAGAGAGCAAACATACAAGTGATGCTGTTTACTTTAAGCTGGATGATTGACACAAAATGTATTGTAATTAACATAAATAAAATAAAGTTACAAGTTACATTATTATTATTAATATTTAATAATTATGATTATTGTAAATATTATGTACCTTAGAATGCACCACTACATATATATATTACTTTATACTTTTTTAAATAAAATATCATATTATAATGATAAAATTCTGGGGAGTAAAACTGAATGTACATAAAAATGAACATACAAAAACCTAACCCAGGCAGACAGCGTTTTTCATACCTGCTTTCTGCCCTTTAACAGTGTAGAGTACTTCAGCATGCTCCCACTGTCCAGAGTAATCTGGGGCAAGACATGGACTAACCAGCTCTTGGGGTCCTGCTACTGAAAATAAACACACACACACAGAGCAACCAAATGATTTATTTATGCATATCACAAAAATTTTACTGCCACTATGTGGGGTAACTGTGACACTACTGAGGACAAATCCAAACATGAGCTCTATAGTGCCACCTGGTGGTCAAACATAAAAACACGTTTACAAACACATGAATGTCTTTGCTCATAATAACCTTAGAGCCCACTCAGAGAGAAACGGGATACACTTACACAATGGACAAAACTATAAACAAAGAAATCTGATTACATCTGTAGTGTACTAAATGTAAATCTGAGTAGTAAACAGGTGGAAGCTATTGCACTGATGGCAGTTTTTCTCGCTGGCCTCAGCTATATCAGTGCAACAGCTGGCCACCAAGGAATTAATCTTCAGTGCGCTATTAAGAGATTAGATATTGGCTGATTTATTGAGCGAATGAGGTCTTTAAAAGCCAAAGATGAAGAGAGATTGTAGACCACATACAAGGCTGTCCTTCAAACCCTCCCAACACAGCAAGTCTGGTTGACATCAACCCCAGGCCAAGGTAACTACAGAGAAAGAGAAGAGACATTAATGGGATGAACATACAAAACAAATATTATTATTATTTATTTTTATTTTATTAAATGTTTAATAGAGTAAATGTCAATGAGTACAGACTTTGCTTGGTTGGTCCCTGCTGGAGGGTTTGTTGTGTCAAATCTCCCTCCATGAATAACTAGTAATTCTAGTGATCTGGAGATGAGTCCTGCGATGGGATTGTAATTGGAGGCTTGTGTGATTATGCTCTAATCAGGAGAGCGAGGCGGGTCGAAGCGAACACACACTGCCTCATAAACACTTGTGCTTCCCGCACTAAACACTGAGCTCACATAACCTAGAAAGCCCTGGACGCCCCTGACCAAGCACATGAACCAACAGGTGGGGGTGTCAAACATGGGCCAGAGGTTTGACCCTACTTCTAGAGCAGGGGTGGGCAAACTTGGCCCTTCCAGGTCACTTTCCTTCAGAGTTTAGCTCCAACTCTAATCAAACACACCTGAACCAGCTAATCATTGTCTTCAAGACTACTAGAAAGCTACAGGCAGGTGAGTTTTATCAGGGTTGGACCAAATCTCTGCAGGAAAGTAGCCTGGAAGGGCCAAGTTTGCCCATCACTGCTTTAAATTATTATTTTTCAACAAATCTTCAAAGGACCTTGGGATAATGGTGCAGTGGTTTAACTTTCAGTCACTAGGATGAAACTAGATGTCTTCAAGACTACTAGAAAGCTACAGGCAGGTGAGTTTTATCAGGGTTGGACCAAATCTCTGCAGGAAAGTGGCCTGGAAGGGCCAAGTTTGCCCATCACTGTTCTAGAGGATTGCAAATCACGTAACGTCACTGTACAGAAAAAGCCACAGAGAAAGCTGAAGTTTTTAAACAGATGGAGTAATATGGTGATACTGTATTTCTGAGTGCTGAGGATTATTAAATGGGACGTAATGAAGTCTAGCCTGATGGCTGCATGATATTGTATTTTATCAGTTATTGGCCGATAGGTATCATCATGCAGTGAATGCTTTAGGACGTATTTTTGTTTGTTTTTTGCAAAGTGAGTGACATTCTTAATAATGTCAGCTTGCACATTCTTAAAACAATATCGCACACCAGAAGTCTCAGTATCAGATCAGTATTCAGAAATTCAACCGTTTAATAATGCTTTATTCATTACATGATTTGCCACACATTCTGATGCCAACCTAGGCCCCGCCCACTTTACCTGTGTGAGTAGAGAGCGTGACTGATGTTGAACATCTGAAACGATGTCACATAATCAATGGGTAAGGTCTGGATGGTTTTCTGCACAGGAACAAAACACAAACAATCAAATATTAATGCATTACAGGTTGCTTTCTTCTCTTCTTAAGTAGAAATTTGGTAGAATGACAAATATTACTATTCTAGTACTAATCTCATCACCGCCTGCTTCAGCATGTTTCTTGTCCAGACTATATATTTAACACAATATCTGTCAGCAACTATAACTATGCTACAATCGGCAGAGCAGTTCTCATCTGAGCTCATGTTTGGAACTAAAGCTCTCGGAGAAACTGTGTAATGACATGATAAATTGGTCCTCAATCCCCTGTACAAGACCTGACCTAGTTCAAGAGCAAGAATCACTCTAACTCTCCCAGCCCAATGTACAACAACCTTTATTTACTAGGCCTATCGGATTAGCAGGACATTTGCGGATTAATGCATAGGACGGGAGACCATCAAGGTAGTTTGTTAGGAGTGACATGGCTTCATTAGTGAGGGGTTACAGCTATATGTGCATATTTATGCATGTACGTGACTCACTTCATCCTGTAGAGCAAGTGTGATCTGGGTCGAGCCCCCTCCTAAATCCAGCATGCCTACTGTAGGAGTCTCAGAACCATGAAGACCACCTGTGAGAGAGAGAGACTTTAAATAATTATATTAAGATCAAACCAAACATTTTCAAGTAAAAGTAAAGAAGAAAACAAACAAAAAAATTGCATGAGGGCAGGGTAATAAATTTGTATCCAAATTAATCTGTCATTGTTCTGTCACTTATGTCATGAAAAATAATGTGACTACTTAAATTTTCTTACCTAATAAAAAGTTGATGGTAATCCAAGCTGACATGCCTGTGTAAATACAAATGTGCATTAATTGTTAGTACAAGAATTCTGCATACAGGGTATATGCAGGATTTTTAAAATCAAATTTAAGACTTTTAAGACCTGTACCAATCAAATTAATATCATATGAGCGGGGTAGGGCAATGTCTATGCTAACATATTAAAATGTAAAATGACTATAAAAGTATGACTTACAGTTCAGATACAGGTTTTCACGAAAACAAAAGGCTTTATAAAATGATAAACTTCACATTTCAGCCTTTAAACAATTTTTCAGAAAAGGGGTGAGTCAAAATGATCAATTCTTATATTAATTTAAACAATTATCATCAATTAATTATTATACTAATTAAATAACACATAAATATATATCTTAGGGTCTTAATTGTTTAGATTTGATGATCCATCGGTTCACATTTACAAATCTGCGTGTTTGCAGCGTAAAGACATGGGTTGATTAATTTTCACATTGGTCTGAGCAAAAACAGTAGATGGGCTTATTGAAAATGTAAATTAATTCTCTGCCAGCAGGAGGCTGGAGTGGCAGAATGTAGCGGATTCCCCGGTAACGACTGAACAAAAAGCAGCACAGCAGCTGACTTTGAAACGTGCAGCGATCATATTTATTCAATTAAATTATAGCCTTTTGAAGTTTAATCGTCACATTTAAGCAATATCGCAATTCTTGTCTTTCCAATTTAAGACCTCTTGAAATCATAATTACGACTTTCTTGTACCGTTTAAGACTTTTTATGGCCTTAAATTTGATAACTAAATTTTTAAAGATTTTTATAGACCTGCAGAAACCCTGTGCATACCACAATTGACACATGTATAAATAAAGGTCATTGAGGAGTCAAATTTTCCTTGAACTTTTTAGATAAAAGAGACCAATGTACTATAAAAATTTTAATATTTTCACATCACAAAACTTCATCCCAGCCCAAAAAGAACATCTACTGAAACTAAGCTGCAAAAAACATCTCGTTCTGAACTTGTGAAATGTTTTCATGTCAGGCAGATGAATTTAGTTTGTTAAAACTTTACTGCCCACATTTACATATTTATGTGTACAAAACGTCCCAACCTCTGAAACTAGCAGCTGACATTTTTTATTTAAGAAGATTCTTCAACATTTCAGTCTGACCGTAAGAGTTTGTGTGGCACATTTCAGAACACACTGTTTTCTGAATCTTTAAGACTAGAATGCAGGCTTTGCAAAAAGGTTGTCATTTAAGGATGGGGAAGTTAAAGACCTGATAGCAAAGCACTCATTTTATATGTGAAAAGACAATTTACATAAACGTCTTAAAGGCACAGTAGCTTAAAAACAGACTTTAATTTTAAGGGACATGAACTAAATTATGACCAACATTATCAGTGTACCTCAGGTATTTAAAAAAAAATCATCAAATGAGACCTTTAAAGTATAACAAATCTAAGCTATAATACCATTCCAAAGTTTGGGGTCGGTAAGATTTTTTAATGTTTTTGCAACAAGGCTGCAATTCATTTGATCAAAAACACTGTAAAATTGCTGTGAGGGCAAAGCTGAATTTTTAGAAGCCATTTTAATCCAGTCTTCAGTGTCACATGTTCCTTCAGAAATAATTCTAATATGCTGATTTGCTGCTAAAGGAAATTTTTTTATTATTATCAATGCTGAAAACAATTGCGCTGCCTATTATTTAAGTGGACACCATGATACATATTTTTTTCAAAATTCTTTGATGAATAAAAGCATCTATTTCAAATAGAAACCTTTAGTAACATTATAAATGTCTTTGCTGTCACCTTTGATTAATGTAATGAATTCTCGCTCATTAAAAGTATTAATTACCTTTAAAAAAAACAAATCTGACCAAAACGTTCGAACAGGAGTGTACAACATATGCTGGTGAATTTAGAGAGTTTAGAATTAACAAAGTCAAGGTCCGGCCGGATCACAAAGACTCTCCGAGTGAGTGCATCATTGGATCTCTATGCTAAAACTCTTATAAACTGTATGGATTAAAAGTATTAATTACCTTTAAAAAAAAACAAATCTGACCAAAACGTTCGAACAGGAGTGTACAACATATGCTGGTGAATTTAGAGAGTTTAGAATTAACATAAAGTCAAGGTCCGGCCGGATCACAAAGACTCTCCGAGTGAGTGCATCATTGGATCTCTATGCTAAAACTCTTATAAACTGTATGTTTGTTTTGAATGTAGGTTACTTCTTAACAAAGTATGGGGCTTTAGCCCTCAGAAATAACCAAACTCACTTAGTGTCTATAAACTCCCATCCCTGCTATCTCCCTCACATATCCCACTTAGGCACAGCATTAACAATAAGTCTGTATGATTTGCTATGATGGACTAATCTGGTTGGGTAAGCTTGTGCGTCCAGGAGAGTTTAGATTCACACTGATAATGAGACTCAGATTATCCGGTTATGGGACCTGCAGAGTTTAAGCATTCATTTTACAACAAAATCTCAAATACAAATTGCTGCCCATTAAGCCCAAAAACAACTTGTATATCAACAAAAATCAACTTGGCTTTTGCTAAACACTAGTTTTTATCTTTAAAAAGGAATTTACTGCATAGCAAATTAATGGGTGCTAATCTGTTTGCTGAGATTATAGTGCACACGGGACATTATCCCCTGGGCTCATTATTACTTGTGTGAACTATTTTAAAGGATTGGATTACAGTCCCATATACGCATTATCTATCGTTAGAATACACACAGCTCAAGCTATTACTGAAGAAAATTTCAATTTACAACTTATATCTTTCTGCCAGAAGTGCAAACGCAGTGACCAGAGGCTTTTGACGAGCTACAGATGTACAGTAACATCTGCTGGTTTCACATTCATGGTGGACAGATTTCTGCATGGATCATAGCACAGCAAATCACTGCAACATTACAATCATGGAAATGAGAAGCACTGTCATCTGTTTGAACATTCAGGATGTGCTTCCTCAGGTTTCTGAATATAAACCCTAAAAAGTTAAAATGCTACAAAGTCATCATAAATTATAAATATGAGATCTTTTTTTTTTTAAGGATTTTATCATCTTTAGTAACAATGGTATTTTGGTGGGAAATATATTTACCACTCCACAGTACTATTTTAGTATTATTCATATTAAAGTATTTAAAAACATTTTGAATGAGCTTTTATTTTCATATTTTCATTTTAAGTTTAGTTTAAGTTTTAGTAATTTTTTACGTACTTTTGTCCTTTTTATATATATATTTTTATATTTAAATTTAGCTTTAAATGTATTTATTTTTATTATTATGAGATTTTGTAATTTTAGTAGTTATATTTCAGTTAGTTGCCATTCCAACATTTATAATACATTGTCATCTGTTTGAACTTTCAGGATGTGCTTCCTCAGGTTTCCGAATATTAAAACAATAACTTTAAAATGTGCTGCCACTCAAAGCTTATTTGGTTTGTTAGCTGAGACCGTAAAGTCAAATTTTTTGACTTCATGGCCAATATATTAATGTTACAAACATATATTATTAAGGTTGTTTTGTCTTGATTTTCAAGTTGGACTTAAAATGAAAGTGCTAATATTCTATTATTATTCTGAAAAATATTTAATTTTATTAGAATAATTATTCATATAATCTGACTGTCAAAATAAGTAATCAAAGAGCTGTGTTGTTAAATGCATTACATGCTAAAAAGTGACAAGTGGAATAGATTACTCCTTTCAGAATTCAATCAGAGCAGATATGGCAGCCAGTGCTTAAAAGTTGCAATCTATTACAATTTATAAGTTATAATCTATTACAATTTGAAAATAAATACACTTTTTATTACGAACCTGACATTATTAACATATGGGAAAGGAGTAACTGACACAGTACCTTCATCTGTGCCATCCATGATTGACACACTGTCTGGTCTATACAGGAACAAGGATTCGCTAAACACCTCCCTCACCTACGGCAAAAAGACTTTAGATTTAACTCTGCATGACATTACAGATACTGAAACCTGCGCCATAATTAGGAAATACTAAGTCGACAGGCTGAACATTAAATGCCTGAAGACATAGCTCTCATCTCTATAACTTTAACACACTTCTATAATACTTACTAAACCTTTAATGAATATAAATAATTAAATAAATAAATAATAGATTTTACTCCACCCTTTACAGTTTACTGTTGCTTTGGAACTTTGCATCACAGCATTTCTAATGTTACCGTGTCATTTAACACCTCCCAAATTGGGTTGTACTATTAAAACCTCTGACAGATTAATAAATGTGAATGCATTTCAGACACCTTAAAACCTTAGTAATCGTATGCATTTAGTTAACTGAAAGCACTATCCATATGTAACTGTTAGAGGGTATATAATGAATGTTTACTTGGCGACTAATGGTTATCTGACCTTGTCCAGCAGAATTGTGGCCTTCTCACCAGGCAGCAGTCTGAGCCCTGCCGTGGCTCTGAGCATGAGAGGGGAAGAACTCCATAATCTGTCAGGAACAGTGTCTTTAGCAACTTTTAACAGTTCCAAAAGTCCCTCCTTACTCTGTAAAACAACATTAATATAATCATTAAACTGCAGACAGAAAAGATACTATCACAAACCTGAGGCATCTGTGATGGGTTCACAATTATAAAACTTAATCACATTTTACTGGTTACCTTTTCTGGGTCATCAGCATATGCAGACAGTCCAGGTTTTATAGCTCTAAAAGTCTCATGGGCTAATTTAGCAGCTTCTGTTAATACACAAAGACAAGCAGAAAAGTCTTCTTTTTAAAAACATCTTTTAAAAACAAAGTTTTGAAAGGTAGTGTATATAACAGTAACATTAATTGCAGTAGGAGGACTCCTCATGGCTTGTGGCGAGTATGGTTGGATTTTATCAGAGGCTGAAACATTTGTTTATTATGTAAACTTTGGTATAAGTGTGACCTTTGACCCATGATGCTTAGCTATGATGTGTACATGCATGTGTGTGCATGAGAGAGTGTGCCTAATGGCATAGACTACTTGCTGTCTATTATAACATGACAATTATAATATGATAATCATAGGTTTAACAATAAAGGCTAAAGCAGCACATAACTGATTTAGCTCAGAATTGGGATTCGAATCGATAGTTAAGCTATTAGACGATCAGTGCTGCACTAGGCAGTAAACCTAAAATATGTGCATAACGCCCACACAGTCAACATATGCATGGCTTTACTATAGTAACACTATGGTATTTGGCAGTAAGGTAACTTAATAAATAATTAGGTGAGTAAGCATTACGGCATTTCAATGACAGCCACAACTGTCAAAATATGTTTTGGCTACTAGTTTTCAAATACCAGTTTGTTTTTTTATAAATAGTTAAATTGATCTAACCAGCCAATACAAAAAATTACCACAGTATTTCCTCCAAAATACTATAGCTATATTTATTGAAACTACTATAAAAACATCATAAATTATTATGATTTTTTTTTTTCAATTAATTTTACCATTTACCAATGACTTCATGTATTTTGGTGGGAAATATTACCATAGTAATTTACCATAGTGCTATTTTATTATTGTTTATAAACTATTATAGTAATTTTTTGTGCTTTTGTCCTTTTTTATTATTTTTTAATATTTCAATTTAGCTTTTTATTTTTATTTATTTTATTTTTATTTTTTTTTATTTTAGTTTTTCATCTAACATTTACATTTTAATTTATTTCAGCTTGTATCAATTAACAAAAACCATTTTTAAGTTTTATTTAATAATAATAATAATAATAACACTGCATGCTAGTTTGTTGTATATAGTGTACATATTTGAAGTTACCAGACTACAATTACAGAAGAAAATTCTGAAGTCATTGTTATGAACAAGCTTTTGTTATGTTGAACAGGCCGAAAATGCGGTCTTATATGCAGTGTTTCTTTAAGTGGACTGAAATGGACAAGTGGACTCAAATACCTTTTACATTTTAACATACCATTTGGCTCGATCTGAAATTTGAAAATGTGAATCCGGGTTCCAGTGCTCCCAGCATCAAGCATAATACCATACTGGAAATTTTCACTGACCACCTGAGCTGAGGTCGACTGTTTATGGGTATCCATCCTATGCTGGGGCAGCTGGTCAGATACTGGTGGTTTGGAGTCATCATAATGACGTTTGACGTAGGTGAGGTAGACCACCAGGCAGCCCACAAACATAAAGATGAAAGCTAGCTTTGGGAACCTCATAATGGCAGCCAGAGTTACATGATGTGGAGTCAATTTCCCAATGCAGCAGGCTTCTCGGCCTTCTCCACTACCTCCAGAACAAGAAAAACATTACAAAAAGGAGTTTTAATTTGCTATAAAACCACAAGTCTGAAATATCACCCACCCAAGTGAAAACAATGTTGTTTTACTTACAGCTAACAAAGATTTACATGTTTAACAAATCCAAAACATATTTACATACCTGTTCTCACATAACCGTAAATATGAGAAAAGAAATATATATATATATCACAAATACACTTATATTTTCCACCACAACTATGGTATGTCAAATTCATCACACAAATTGTAAATAACTGTTAGGGATTTGTAAATAATTTCCCTAATTTTCAGCAGTTCCTACTAGAACCTAGCAACACCTGAAAAACAGCTGCTGCATTTTATGTAACGTTATGCGTTATATGAAAAATACGGTTATTTTGTCAACACTGATTTTCTGACTGTGATGACAGTTCAATATATAGATATGTATGTAAGCTATTCATTTAAGTGAATTCTCGATTTGCCAATATTTATAATCAATATTTGACGCATTATTTTTGTATCTGTCTGTGTCGTATTGGGCGATAAGCACACACACTAACGTTAAGTGAGAAAATACAAACTAGAGATGCACCAAAACAGGTATGGTGAGCATATTAATCCAAAATAATTACTTTATACTTTACTTTTACTTTATTTAAATTAACTTAAGCCTCGTTTCTCAAGAGTAGTGTGAGAATGGATATCAATCTCAGTATTATGAGTCAATGTAGTTATATATTTAAGACGGTTATACCTAGCTCTCTGTGGCAAGATCATACTCCTTCGAATGCAAGTCGTGTTTTCGGTGTCGATGAATACCCATGATGAGATTTTGCCATGATATTCCCTTTGAATGATTGCCAAAAGTCGTTCTTGTCTCGTTTTGATTACGTCAGTAACGTCCAGCGTGAAGGTGACGTGGAGCGAATACGCACGTCACACGTTCCAATCAATACTACGGAGGCTGCAGTTCTTCTTCTTCTTTTAAATTTAATGGCGGTTGGCAAACCAACTTAAATGGTGCATTCCCGCCACCTACTGGATAGGAGTGTGGAGCGCATAATGATTGGAAGTTTGAGAACTATAGCCAAAAACAAAAACAAAAAAAACAAAAATACAACGCCAATTATTCCCGCTTTATTTACTACAACTGTATCCTAAATTCTATTGATCAGTCTTGTTTCTTTTAAGAAAATAATTAATTCATGAAATATTCTTGATTGCTTTGGGCCATTTCCTAACAGCACCTGAAGTGACAAATTATTTATTCCGAATGATCCTAAAGCTTGAATTAGTTGAAATCTTGCTCCTTCATATGCATCACACTCTATAAGTACATGTTCTACTGATTCTGCATGACCACATTTGTCACAATTTCCAGTTTGGAGGCTGCAGTTTCAGGACCCTATTTACTATATACTACTTGTTCCAATAGGTGTGTTCGACTTGAAGTGGCGCTACGCAGACTGGTCGGAGTTTGACATCAAAAAGTACCGCGAGGAGTATGGAGAGCAGACGGCTCCGTAAGCTTTCGAATCGCTCTCGCGGTAATGATACAGAGGCCCGCCCTCACATACTCAGCAGTGTAACTGGCAGCAATGTTATAATGAACGACAATGCTTATAAAAAGACTATAGGCTACAAATTACTCATATAATTTTTGTGAAGTTCAGATATTTTCGTTAGACAAATTCAGAATTATAGTTGATAATAAGTCGGCTTAAATCCCTCTGTTACCTTCCTGTTTTATATATTCATGAAGACACGTCTAAAACTAACACTATTAAAGTTAGTTTTAATTATTTAGATTTTCAGTTTAGATTGTAAGAAAATAATTGGTTCACTGATACTTTTTTCCCCAAAAAGTCCTTTCGTTTTGGATGAGAAAAGTAGCCTAATTCTCTCAAATTATATCCCAAGGAAAGCAATTGGCTCTGAATTGCAGTATCTAAAAATTTTCCACTCACATATAATGGTTTTGCTTATAATTTGAATCTGTTGATTCATTTTATTTGAGCAGATTTGCATTAGGGCACTTGAGCCACATTTAATTGCATTAGAAAACAAAACATCAAACCAATCTTCCATATAGGAAATATTTTGCTTGAAATGTGCTTGTCATAAGAGCGACAGGTCCTGCACAAATTCTTTAAAGTTACCGTTGCCATTTTCAAGCCCCATTTCCACTGTTTAATATTTCCTCTTAACCTCCTGAGACCCAGAGAGCCAATTACACTTTTATTGTGCTGTTTTCAATATGGCACCAGCTGGTCTCTCCACCGAGGCCCTGTGAGTTTTGTTAAAGTTTACCAGGCTGTGGCAGCTACATGACCTGTGGCACATCTTCATTCGTGACCTTAATTAACCATCATTAGGCCTGTTGTATAGGCCAATCTGTGGTTCCCTCCTACACTTTCTCATGCAACATGTGATGCCCCCATCTGAGCGTGAATTTCAGCCAATGAGTGACCCATAATGAGAGGGATGGAGATGGTTTTGATGATATTCATTTGACGTTTCCCATTGAGTGTGTCTGCGAGCACAGTGCAAGCTTGAAAGGACCATATGCTCTCATTTTACATGCATGTGTGTGAGCGCATCTATCTAGGACACAAGGTCCAACAGGGGGTGAGGGGCAACGGCCCGCTTAATATTAGACCATTCTCACTTATCAAAAATCAGTGTGGGCAGACAGCTTTGAGGGGGAAGGGGACGATGGCCATCCCTCCAAACTGTTGCACTCTGACCGGCCCCCTCAAACAGCAATGCATATATATACATGACTTCCCCTATTATATCTTAAGCATTCATTACAGACGTACCTCAACAGTTGCAACAGAAAGCACAACGCCTCCCCTTTGTCCCTCGGTGGTTAGCTGATAGATCGTTGCTGGTTCCGTGTGTGGCAAAGTCTTCTGTAACGGAGAGTCAGAGGCGTGCAGATCCATCTGCAGCTTTTATTAGAACCAAAGGCAGAGTTAAACAGGCAGTAATCAGTCAACAGCGTCACGAACAGCAGGGAGAATCCAGGAGAATAAACCGTAGCAGAGTGAGGGTCGGGGCAGGCAGCAGAGAATCACACTAGTAAGAACAGTCCGAGGTAATACACAAGAGATAACAAGACAGGGGATAAACGCTCAGAAATGTAGCCGGGGCAATACAAGACTTCGCAAACACTGAGAGTCTGGGAGCTGCTTAAATAGGGAAGCTAAGGGGAAACACCTGTGCCAGTAATCAGTCCCAGGTACGGGGTGTATGGGAAATGTAGTCCATGAACGTTAGTACTCAGGAGAGTGTGCCCTCCGGAGGCCGTCGGAGAGAGCCACAGAGGCCTGATTCGTGACACTTATACAGCATCATGTGTATTACATGTATGCGAAAGAGCGTACATAAAAAGAGGGGGGGGATCACATGGTATAGCCTGTCTTTCAGTATTTTCTGATTAAGGCAAATGACAGATTTTTAACTAGAAACCATTCTGAAAGCATTTCAAAGGTTTTGACCACCAATACTTATGTATTAAGGCTGATGTAACGTTATGAGATCATTCAAGCTCCTTAATTGTTAATTATGAACTAAGAGACAAATAAGACTTGCAACATTCAAAAATCATCTTCATTGCAACATAACAATATCTCACAGAATAATAAGCTGAACTATTAATTAATTATACATTGAAAACCACACATTTAACCAACCTTACTTTTCTTGCGGTTCAACTTGAAAAAAAAAAAATCTATATCTTTTAAAAGCTTCATCAAGATGCATTAACTTCTGAAGTGTTCCTGAAAGTTGTATGTTGGTAAAACTTCAGAAAAATAAACTAAAACACTTTAAAAAATATTCAATTTAGATTATCTCCTTGATCAAAGAAAATTTTTTGAAGTGTACCATGATATGATTTTTTAGAAAAAAGAAAAAAAAAAGATCCATTTGTCCTTAGTGAAGGTAACAGCCTTCACTATTTCCCATATGCTCTGCTGCACGCTAAAACCTCATCCAGACTCTCATTTGTTATGGATGGCATTAGCCTGTTCAAATCCAATTCTCATCCTCCAGCATACTACCTTTTATGGATGGAATATAAAAGGATAAAGGAGCTAATGCCTTTTTGATTCATTATATAATGTTTTTCTGAGAGCAGACAAGGGAAATTATAATAATAATAATGGAATAATTTAAATAAATTTACTTTAGTTAATGTGCTCTGCGTGGGCTGGCTAATCTGAAGGAAATGTTCCGTAAATGACAAAAACAGGGAGAATCCCAACTAAAAGTAAATCCTCTCTGACTCTCTCACCACCAATCACTTTAGTTCATTTGGACAAGATTAGAGCAAAAATAAATGAGTAACATAAAATAATGCACATTATCTGTCCTACTGACAACCTGAAATACAGAGATGTGCGTGAAGTTTAGCATGTGTTAATGCTGAGGAAACCCACATGAAGAATAGACTGAATAAAGTCACCTCTGGCCTCTGTGCATTGGGCACAATAGATCTTATACTGCAGCTCTATAGGATCAAACAATAACAGTATTATTATGTATTTGCAATTTATGATAAATTATGAATTTGATCAATTGCAATAAATGAGAAATAGTATGTATAATTAAAATTCATTTATTATGCGTCTGCCATAATGAATCAACATTTCACACACCCAGTTTGTTAAACTCTTCTGTAATTAAAAATTATGGTAATAATATTCATTCAACATTTATAAAACTGCAGATTATTAATTATAATTTATTATAATTGATTATAATTTTTTGACTTATATATTTCACAAAAATATGAATCAACCTGCTAAAATATCATGATCTTATCCATTTTCACACTTTTGTACGGCAGTGCATGTTGCTATCAATGCATAACACTTTATGAAACAGATCCAGTGGTCTGTCCACTTTAACATCTCTTACAATGTCATGCTTTACAACAAGAAAGAAAACAATGCTTTTGGTATTAGCAATAGATTCAATGGAATTAGCAACAGATTCAATGTTCTGTCCACTCTGACATCTCTTTCCATACCAATTCCATGCTTTACAAAAAAAAATGAGGATTAGCTGTTCTTTGTTCTAAAACGAAAGGATGGTGATAAAAGGGATAATTACTGTCACTGTGTAAAATCCCCTTCGCATGCACCAGGAAGCCAGCCGGCAGAGTTAAGATCAGCACTAAAGCAGCAATCATATGATCTCAACTTTAATCAGAAGTATAACAAAAACATATTTCTGCTTTATCATTGTAAGCCTTAAATAAAGTGTCCTTAACATAAGCCTGTCACTGTGTTACAGCGTTTCTTTTAATATTAAAAGAGGGACAGGAGAGGAGCTTTTACTGGAAAAGCTGTTCCAATCAGGTTTGAGCGAAAATGCATTCAGAGCTTGTTAAAGTCAGTAAATAATAAGTTATATCAAGCAGCTCAAGTAGTAATCAAGCCCTAAATCTTACAGCCCTCTTTCAAAGTGTCCATTCTTTTGTTCAGCTCTGTTTGCCACCCTGTTGTCATTAACCCTGATTGAGCTCCGAAGAGGAACCGTGCGTTTAATATCCGGATAACCTGGTCATTTCATTGTTTTGTCCTAACAGGGCATTATTACAGTAATGAGAGCGAAATCAAATCACTTAATGCGTTATGTAGTGGGACAGCTCTCAGCAAGCCAGCCAAATCACCCTTCACATTTGCTTTTAATTAAAGCAATCTAGTAGAAGACTCATTAATGGGTGAGAAGATTAACTCATAAAGATGTCTGCCCCCTGATGTCTTTCCTGTGACCGTTTAATCTGTGTTAATTTGGATTTCTGGCCTGCAATGAGATAACCCATAAAATTAAGTGATATTCCATCAATAAAATACTCTTTATCATCATCATTAATTGATATTTAAATATTGCTGACATTTCTAATGCATGCAGTGAAAGAATCTGCTGAAGCACAGGCCTTTAGTCTATCAAATGATAATGCTTGTTATATGTTTAACTGTACAAAAATATGAAGAATAATTTCCATAGATTCAAGCATTCTTTTGAACAAAATGGACACACATTATAGATCACTGGTGTGTCCTTTGAGTGTGTATTTTGAGTTTGCTCACACACATACAGTGGCCCCAAAAACAGTTTAGCAATACTTATAATGCATGAATGTAATTGCATTAGTTAACAAAATATAAATTCAAGCGGCATTAGAGCAAGATAACACAAGCACACATTTCAAGTAAAATGTTTCACAAAAGTAAGTTATTATAAATGCATAGATACAATACAACAACATTTTTAAAAAAAGTCAAAAGGTCACCCTTCAAAAGTCTGAGGTCTGTAAGATTTTTCAGTGTTTTTGAAAGAAGTCTCTTATGCTCACCAATATGCATTTTTTAAAATCATAAATACAGTAAAACAGTATTGTGAAATGTCATCACAATTTAAAATAATCTTTCTATTTAAATATACCTTAAAATCTATAATTTTATACTTTAATATAATTGAATAGTTTAAAATGTGATGGCCAATCTTTCAGTAGTCTGAAGTCTTCAGAAATCATATTTATATGCTGATTTGGTTCTCAAGAAACATTTGTTATTATCAATGTTGAAAACAGTTGTGCTGCTTAATATTTTTCTGGAAACTGTGATACATTTTTCTCAGGATTCTTTGATGATCAGAAAGTTTGATTAATAAAAAACAGCATATATTTAAATAGATTTTTTTTTAGTAACAATGTACAGTAAAATTAGTTACTTTCACTTATGATCAATTTAATGCACCCTTGCTAAAAAAATAAAATAAAAAGTTCTTTCAAAAACCTTTGATCTGTAGTGTAGGTCTCGTAAACACCACTATAGCCAGTGTGTATAGCCAGGGTCTCTAACGCTAAACGCTGCCGTATCTGCATGCCTCACTGCCTCCTCATGCCACCCCTGCAGACCGCACTACAGACATGCAGTCGGCACCAGTGCCACAACTACTGCCGCCTCACTGGAAGCATGAAGAGGAACCAGAACTGTTCTCCAGTCATTTTTACTTCTGATTTTTCTTTACTTAATATTTTGAGCTGTGGAAAAATTACGCATTGATACACGCGATTAATTCTGAAAAATTTTCGCTTTTAATGCATTTGCCAAGTTTTACATGAAATTAGGCTAATTTTATTCTGCTTCATGTGAGTTGTAACAAAGAGGGACTTTGGTTGTAAATGCTGGTTTGTGGAACTTTATCGATGTGTCTGGGCTCATAATTATAGTGACATACCATAAACAGGTAGGCCTACATACCATAAATAAACAACAGTGATTTCAGGTCAGTGATTGAGTTACGGATGAAGGACATCTTAACTGTATGTTTTTGTTAAATGAAATACTTTGCGAATATAATTCACCACAGAATCACATTCTCTAGGATTAACTTGTGATTAATCGTGAGAATTGTGATTAATCGTGATTAAAAAGCCTTAATCTTAATCGACTGACGGCATCTTTAATATTTAAAACACAAATATTTGTTATGCATGTAAACAATCATCTTATTACCTTAACAAATTTAAAACTGAATAGGCTATATATATATATATATATATATATATATATATAT
>NW_015554217.1:188113-204060 GCF_001515605.1 Sinocyclocheilus anshuiensis
TATATAAGATTTCAATTGTTGACAATCATTTACAATGATTAAGACTCCACTGGGTATATAGAGCAATGTTTACTAATTGTCATGTTTTCTCCCAGTTTAATGAGTCATCCTTTTTCAGAGTTCATTTGACCTTAATTTTGCTATAATGTTACCTTTGTTTATATGTGACCACACAAGTTTAACCCTTTTAATATACAAATTAGTATAAAAAAATAATTTAATACATTTGTTTTTTGTTTGAAATATAAAGAATAAGCAGTGTCTTAAGTTTCACTTAAATTTGTGTTTGTTTACCACAAACTTTTGATTTCTAAATGAGAGGACAGGATAATTCATTTGTCATCCATTGTGAATCGGTGTTTGCATTTTTTTAAACCGATTTTCTTATTTTCCTTTTCCTCCTTTTTTCAATCTGTTCTTAGCCTCATTTGGCCTAATCCTGCCTCCGCAGAGGGTGGGGTGGCTGCGGCGGGTGAGTGGATGGTGGTTGGTGGTAAAGCAGGGTGAGAGGGACTCAGACGCTCTCCAGTGCTTATGGTGGATTATGGGTAATGGCACTTAACTGAGAAAATGAGCTGAATGTATAGTACATGCCCTCATATATATGGGTTATGGCTGGTTTAAATGCAAGAATTCACTTCCAACTCACCTATTTTAATTTTTATCTTTAATTTTTGTACTTTATGTAACATGGTCAGAAGATGTTGTAGTTTAATGCCATATTTTCTATTCAGATATTATTTATTTTAAAATCACCATCACTCCAAGCCTCTTCCTTTTATTTTCATTGTTAATTTCCCTCATATATTTGTTCTTAAAAGGCACCTTAAGTGAATTTTGAGGCCCTAGAATTTCAATCCGAAGGTAAATAGTTATCTTGTCATTCTTTAGTCTTTAGGGCTTACAGTATGAGGATGAGGGATGGCCTTGGGGAAAGGGAAGCCTGTGCACTCATGGAGCTCCACTTCTGCATCCCTGTGACAGATTGGAGCCAGATTGGGAGACATTCTGACAAGGGCTAGGAACTTGCAAAGCTGTCCCACTCTTCAAGGTTAGTTTTTGAATGTTACCACATGACATCTGCCACTCACCACCAAACGCCACAGGGCTTAGGGCACTTCATCAAATGTCATGCTCCCCTAATTAATGGAGTTAATGTGAATTTTTTTAATTCTTTAAGATTTCTTGTATCTTGCAACCCTCAGACAGGTGATTTTATATTATTATTTAGAAAATATATTATCTATTTATATCAATATAAATGTGAAAATATATTTCTTAACCCACATGAGAATAAAATACTTACATTGTAACAGTTAAAGACAGATTACTTTCTGGCATTAACCTGGTGGATGTTGAATTATAATCACGTCGTCATCGTTGTGAGAAAAGATACTTTCAGATAGAAGTTGGTAATCCATGTGCAAGATTGCTCTTTCCTTTACCCTCCACCCAGATATGAACCATATGCCTCATAACATATGTGATTATTTTTAAGATGGACATAAAAAAGGACAATAGTCGCGCCACTCTTTTAATAATCCCTTCGTCCGATTTAATATCGCAACTATTATTCAAATCAAAGCCAGATTTTGTTTTCATTGTTCTTTTATAATACTCTTATGATTTCTCGCGATCACTTTCAGAAAAGTCCTCTGGCAGTTAAAGCTAAACACCTCCTCTCCTTCCATTGAGGACAGGGGGTGCATTGAGTCAAATTAAGTTCAGCATTCCCAAATTTCTAATATGGCGAAAGTGTACACGTGTTATTTCAATCTACATCTGTTTCTACATCTTCAGTTCATCTGATCTTGTGTTGCAAAATTTAAAGCCATACTAAAAGTCTGTTGGCTTCCAGTTTGTGCCTCTAAAATATGAGGTTACTATGACCCATGAGAAGCGAACAGGATTTATTTCATTTGAATAATGCATCTTGCACCACTAAGGTCATGGGTTTGATTTCCAGGGAAAATAAACTGGTAAAATGTGTGTAACTTTGCATAAATACACCGTTCAAAGGTTTGAGTTCCATAAGGTTTTAAAAGTTTTTGAGCAAAGAAGTGTATTTGATCAAAAAATATAGTAAAACAAAAATATTGTGAAATAGTATTTCAATGTACAATAAATGTTTTCTATTTTAATATATTTAAAAATGCAATTTATTCCTGTGATGCAAAGCTGATTTTTCAGCATTCATTACTCCAGTTTTCAGTGTTGCATGATCCTTCAGAAATCATTCTAATATGCTGATTTGATGCTTAAGAAACATTTCTTATTATTACCAATTTTGAAAACAGTTGTTCTGCTTAATATTTTTTTGGAAAGCGTAATACATATTTTTTTTTAGGATTATCTGATCAATAGAAAGTTCAAAAGAACAGCATTTACTTGAAATAGAAATCTTTTGTAACATTATAAATGTCTTTACTGACACATTTTAACAATATAATATGTCTTTGATGAATAAAAGATTTAATTTATTTAAAAAAAAATCTTACTGACCCCAAACTTTTGAGCAATAGTGTATGAATGAAAGATTTATCATCACTTAGATACAGATAGTGTGTAATAAGGAATAATATGCAGTCAGTGAAAACAGAAATAATATTGATTTGAGTTGATATCATTCTCTTATGTGTCACAAGAGAAAGCGCAGAAATCATTTGCCTGGCTCATTGATTAATTAGTTTAGTGGTCATCGAATGAAAATACCCAGCTGCAGAATTCCACAACTGAGCAATCAGAATGAAGCATTCCAGAGCACTTAAAAAAATCAAAGTCATGAGACCAGATAGCTGAGACACAGAGGCTTTGTATTGCCTCATTTTGGTAAAGAGTGCATTGGCTCTTTTTCTCCATGGTGTGGCACAGTGTCGGTTGGTTGTCTGGACAGTACAATGTGTCACTGATCATGGCCTCATAATGAGTCCCCATCTTTTAATTGACCTGACTCCTTCTAATTAGCACACTTTAAGTAAATTGGGAGAAAAAAGAGAAAGAAAGAAAGAGCGAGACAGGAGTGAGGGGGAAAGGGAAGGAGTGGGAGAAAGAAAAAGAGAGTGATCACGGTCTAATAGGTTAAGAGAGTCAGACAGACCTGTGATGGCGTGTGAATATTGTGAATAGTCTTTGTTTGCTAAACTAACTGAACAAGACACACAAAGGTAATTAGTGAACTGAACTGGCTTACTCATTACACAAACCCAGCTCTTCACCAGTGGTTAGGGGCTTCCTACTTCCCACTGTTAACCCTTCATCTGTCTGATCTTCATGCTTTTCCTCCCCGAAAAGTTTTTTTTTTTTTTGTCTGAAATTGTGAAATTATGTGTCTTGTAACTAGTGTTGGAGTGTAACTAGCCAGTGGCAGTGATGTAACTACATTTATTTTTTTATCTTATACAAAAACAAGCTACTTATTCCTACAAACAGCTGTTTTATTGCATGTGTAGCTTTACAGTCAATCATCTGGTAGTTATATGTGTACACCATCATTCAAATTTTTGGGGTCAGTAAGATTTTTTTAAGGAAATTAATACTTTTAAGGATGCATTAAATTGATCAGAAGTGACAATAAATACATTTATGTTACAAAAGATTTCTATTTCAAATAAATGCTGTTTTTTTTTTTTACTTTCTATTCATCAGAAAAAATATTTAGCTGTTTTCAAATACTGACAAGAAATATTTCTTGAGCACCAAATCAGCATATTAGAATGATTTCTGAAGGATCATGTGACACTGAAGACTGGAATAATGACTGCGGAAAATTCAGCTTTGCCATCATAGAAATAATTGACATCTTAAATAAAATAGAAAACTGTTATTTTAAACTGTAATAATATTTCACAATAGTACTGTTTTACTGTATTTTTATTGAATAAATGCATGCTTGCTGAGCATAATAGATTTCAAAAACATTTACAAATCTTTCTGACCTCAGGCGTTTGAACGGTAGCTAATTTAATTGTATCAACATTCTTCAAAATATCTTTTTGCTCAACAGAAGAAAGAAAGTCATACAGGTTTGGAACAACATGAGGATGAGTAAATGATGACAGAATTTTCATTTTTGGGTGGAACTATCCCTTTTAGTTTAGTTTACTCACCCCCATGTTGTTCCAAAGCTGTATACATTTTCTACTTCTGTGGAAGACAAACTAAAAAGATACTCAAAAGTCTATGACCCTATTGGTAACTATTAACTAGCTGCTTATTAGCATACATATTACTAGCATATTGGCTGTTTATTAGTACTTATAAAGCAAATATTAATGCCTTATTCTGCATTACCGTATTTCAGATCTCTTAATCCTATACCCCATAGCTAAACATAACAACTAGCTTACTGACTATTAATAAGCAGCAAATTAGGAGTTTATGGAGGCAAAAGTTGTAGTTAATAATTAGTTAATAGTGATAACTGGTCCCCAAACTGAAGTGTGACCAAACTATTAATGAAACCCCTAAAGTCTGCAACTTTTCTACAACTAGTCACATTGGACTTTACTAACCCATGTTCTAGTAATCTATATTCCAGCATGGGTGCACAAAAATCCATTTTAAAGCAGCAGTTTAGCTTAATTTGGAGTGTCTTCCCAAGGGGCAAATTCACATAATATAAGTGATTCATAGCGCTAACTGACCAGCCAATTTCTCTGTGCTTTTGAGTGTAACTGATCAGATGACCTCTGGTATCCCTATTGTGTCTGTGTGTGAATATGAGTGTGTGTGTGCAGAAGGTTTTTAATTAACCCGGCTCTCTTAGTCCCAGGTGGGCTCTTCCACGCTTTTGTACTTATTCCCCAGAGAGGGAGAAAACCGCGTCCTAACGCCTCACACGCTCTCTGTAGCACACGTCCTCGCACAATGCATCTATTTGAATGTGTGAGTGGGTGTGTGTTAGTTTTTTGCCTTTATTGCTCTCAGTGGTTGGCAACAGATTCAGGAGATGTTTGTCAGTAGCAAGAAACACATTTAATACTGATTAACAAGTCATAAGGTTTTAAATACCCTACAAATCTGTCATGCATTGATTCAAATTTAAAGTTCACCCAAAAATCAAAATTCTGTCATCATTTACTTGCTCTCATGTCGTACCTGACTTTCTTTCTTCTGCTGAAATTTTTTTTTCTTTTTTTATCCATACAATTGAAGTCAATAATGTTCAGTGATGTTTAAATGTCTTTTGTGTTCCAGAGGAGCAGGAGTTGAGAAACAACATGAGTAAATATAACAGAATGCTCAGGTTTGGGTTAACTATCTTTAAAATTTTTACAAAGATGTTTACTGTTATAATTTCTATGTGAAACTAAATTGATACATTTTAAAAGAGGATAATCATTTCATTAGAACATGCTTGAACCTTGCAGGGTTTGGTGGCTCATAACACTGGACTTTTTTTCACCCAGAACTGGACTTACTGAAGATCCAATGAAAATAAACATCAGGCACAGACGAGCAGTTATTAGAGTGAATGTAAGGATAGTGAAGCAACAAAAGGCAACCCAATTTCAAAAACAGAGAAAATGAATTACTAAATCTGCCAGAGGAGCTAAGAATGCAAAAACCTAATCTCAACATAAATTATTTACCACTCGAGGATGAATACTACTGTGATTACAATTCATGGCATTAATGTGGCATACATTCAAGAGAAAAAAAAAAAAGATCAGCAGCTTACAGAATATTACCCCATCAAAACGCAAATTGTTGCCCTCAGTAAGTTCGAAATTTTGTGCATAAATGCTGTTAAGCCTGTTCTCCTCTAATACAGCAAAATGATTATCTGGCTGGTCTCCCTTTGCATGTTTGAAAGCAGTCGAATGGACATCTGCATCGGGTTTTCATTATTATTATTATATAAAAGATTATATAGGGTTGGGATGAGGGCATTTCATTTTGCTTACAATTAATATACGCTTTATTTTTGTCGTGGTTTGGGACAAATAGGATGCTAGGTTACAGCTTGTTTGCCATTTCAGGATGAAGCTTAGGTGCAGCTGACCTTGACGGTGCAGCTTTCTTCTGACTGAATTTCTTAGACTACTGAGTGATCCACGTGGCGCATTTGTGGAACATGAAACAAGTTGTCTAGACTCTAGAGGGATCATCCAGTGTTGTTGAAAAGCAATGAGTGCCAGAGTGAAGGGAAGTTGTTGCACATTGACGATTGGTCAGATTGAGTTTAAGTAGCGGTGTGCCATGTTCTTGATGATTACAAATCAGCTGGGATCTTAATAGATTGGGTGGGACATCTGGAGATCTAAGGGCCCAGTTGTTTGCACAACAAACGCATAAGACCTCCAACCCTTGTGCACAGACACACACAGCTACCCAAGAATCGAGGATTTGGATTTAGATTTGAACATCTGCCCAATGTTGTAAAGTGACAATGAGCATTCTTTGAGAAATCTTGTTCCTCTAAAGCCATTCAAGGGAAATTTGAAGGTCCTGTGGTCCTTATTCTTGTGTACACTGACATTTTTTTTTTTACTGAAATTGCTAGTAAATCTCACAAATCATTAAGAAACTGCAAAAAACGCACTGAATTATTTTTTACAGTGCATTGAAAACATTTGCCCTTGTGGAATAAAATCCTTTTTTTTTTTTTTACTCGTTTAACTTATAAAATCTAATTTGCCCTCCATATTAAATGTGAAATCTGTATGAAATCCCATTGCTTAATGGCCATTCTGCTGGCAGCTATAGGTGGGTGGGTGCTGCTATTCCCAGTGGCGGATCCTGCTCAGAATTAGGACACGTGGCATTTAGTCAAACAACATCCATGTACCGTGCGCCACGGCCAAAGAAAATTAGAGCAAAGAGTGATTTTTTGATGTTACGCTCTTTAAGAGATTAATAATCTTGGCGATGGAGAATCGGGAAATCTTCTCTGGAAAATAATGAGCGGAGAAACATTTACTGATTAGTTTAATCCAGGATTATCCTATTTGATGACACCATGAAACCCAGCCTTGTAATCTGGCCCTTAAAATAACATTTTTCCTCGCTTTACCGCAAGCGCAGTTTAAGTGTGTTGTTCGCTTCAGTTACTTAGCGCCATGATTTCTGTCAGGATTTGTTTTATTCGTCTGTTTCCGTTGAATTGTGTTTGATCTGCCTAAAAACAAAAGCAGGACCAGAAATCAACGGGTTATTTTTTACTCTGAAAGATGCGTTACTGAAATGGTTTCAGAAATATTAAAAAAAATAATTGATTTTGTTTCCAAGTCTATTTATGCGTAAAACTGCAACCGTTGGCCAGCAGATATTGTGGCGTATTAAGGAATCAGAATGTATAATTAACAGGCAAAATTAAATGCACAAAATATTAATAAAAATAATGATAAATATTTTTAAAAAAGGGTTTGCGTTTGAAATGAGAAAACAGAGTCAGGAAATTATGTTATGTTCACAATAACGCAATTTCATAATTATAATTATTTCATAATTATTATTTTATAATAGGCTATTTATGTGAAATAATGGCTGCAAAAAAGGTTCCATTATAAGGACTTTTTTTTAATTTTGTTGATCGATTTAAGAAATAATATGAAATGTATTCGTTCATTAGCCTGTGTGTTCCTAATTCGTTCCAAGTCCCAATACAAATATATATATATATATATAGGCCTATATAGTTGCTGCTGCTGCAATAGGCTAATAATAATAATAACAGCCTACATACCACTAATAACAATAATAATAATAATAATTATTATTATTATTATTATTGTTGTTGTTGTTGATGTTATAAAATAGATTATTCAGATTATTCACCACTAATGATCTCTCTCCATCCTTTTTCTCCCGTATGATCACATTTAGTTTTTACTAATAACAATAATAATAATAATAATAATAATTATTATTATTATTATTGTTGTTGTTGTTGATGTTATAAAATAGATTATTCTTCAGCGTGACCACTAATGATCTCTCTCCATCCTTTTTCTCCCGTATGATCACATTTAGTTTTAGTTATGTTACATTAGGCTACAGTTATGAGGATTATGTGGAGCAGCTCTCTTAACTTTCAGTTTAAAAGCGGCAGTTAAGGTCGTCCTGGTGGAAACTTGCCCTAAAAGCAGATTTTACAGAGTCGAGCTCTTTATATGACAGATTAATGTTGTAAACGAATTTAATGGACTTAATTTAATTATCTCGTGTAAGACGATTTCTCTAATTGCTTCTTTTGGAAACAGACTGGCTGAGATGTTGCCCGTTTTTGCCCTGTTATTGAAACACCTGGGATGGCCTCTGCTACTTCAGGTCGACCTGACAGCATTACCGTAACTTTGACCTAATTTCCCAAAATCTTTTACGCTCGAAGAGCTTCATTTTCCCTCATTGCTGACGTAATAATTCAGTCGACGAAATAAAGCAGATTCTCTGTGATCACGTCGAGACAAGGTTTTGTATTCCAATATATGTCCAGACAGGAAATTTGGTGAAAGGTATGAACAGGCTACTACATATAACTAAGGAGACTCTCCAACACGGTTTGGTGGAGAGAAATGTATGAGGACACGTGTCAATCATGTTGCGAATATTAAAAACATAAATGCACGGGTCAGTTCATTGGCAAAAGTTGATTAGCTGTTTTCTAATCTTGTATAATTAAATGCAAGATGGAATACGTTGTTATTGATTTAAATTTCTCAATGTTAAAACAACATTTAGTCGTAATAAATTCATTATAGCTTATATTTTAATT
This sequence comes from Sinocyclocheilus anshuiensis, assembly GCF_001515605.1. NCBI lineage: Eukaryota > Metazoa > Chordata > Actinopteri > Cypriniformes > Cyprinidae > Sinocyclocheilus > Sinocyclocheilus anshuiensis. Next base: position 196,830 of record NW_015554217.1, read on the forward strand.
ATAATAATTATAAGTCTTATATAAATAATTAATTTATTAAACGTTTTATCATAGTAAATGTATTATTAATAATAATAATACTAATTATTATTATTATTCACCAACCTAAACGCATGGTCTTTAATGCCATTGTTGTTGTTCTTTTGCATTATATGAAAAAAATCTGGCTCTATTTTAATATGCAGAGTGCATTTTTAAGGCAGCGAAATAATTTCTTTAAACAGCAAAAACAGCAATTTGAGAATATTTCTTTTATTTACAATTAAACTATGTAGCCTATTAGTCCAGTGCAAGCTTGGCAATAGTTTTATTCATGATTTAAATGAATAGTTATGGTTATAGGATTTAGAAGAGATTTTTTTAAGTTCTTAATTTTTTATTTTATTACAGAAAATATATTTTCTGTCTCAGTAATAGGCGAATGAGCTAGTAATTATTGCTGCAAGTAATTCCGGCATTATTTAAAATTAGATTACAGCTATCGAATGATAAAGAAATATCACGAAACGTAGATTTAGTTAGTCACTAAAATTTAGAACATGGATGTCGTTCTGGATTCTTGTTTTTAATTAATTTATATTCTGACTCCAATGAAATGTTAAGTAGGCTATTAAACATTTTCAATAACCCACAACGCGTTACAGTCTGATATGAGTGAAATCTTCTATCTAAAGGGAAAAAACTACTCAGGACCAATTCAGATAGGGGAGGAAAACCCTCATCGGATTAAAGGGAAAATTGGTGGCAATTAATCCTTTGTGATTGAAAAAGGGAAACGCCTCCTCATGGTAGACATATCTGACGTTGAATCTGATTGGACAGTGCGACGATCTGCTGAATTGGACAGACGGATAAATGGTCCCGCCAGAGCGCTTAACCGTCCCACCAGCCTGACCTCCTCAGAGAGAACGGGAATTTAACAAACTGCCACCATGACGGGAAGAGAAGAGGCTATAGACGAAAAACCTAAGGTTAAACTGTATCCCTCATTCGGAATCGACAAATCACGTCTAAATGGATCTGGATTTAGGTCCAAAGGGTTCGCAATCACAGATCTGCTCGGTCTGGAGTCTGAACTTCAGCCGCATCAGTCCGGTCCTGGCGCGGGGGCCAATGGAGAGTGCCAGAGCGCGGCGGTCGGAGGATTTGCTTTCCCGGGAGGCTCTTTGCCGCTCGGCTTGGGTTTTCTTTGCAGTTTGGCGGCACAACAACCTCCTGGGGCCCCGTGTTTTCTCCCGAGCCACATCCCGCTCCTGCAGTCACGGACAGAGAGTCACTTCATGCAGAATCTCGAACAGCAACGGGATGCCTATTCCGGTACAAATCACTTTATTTGTTTGTTGAATCAGCCAAAGAGCTGTTCACTGAAGTTGGTGCTGAAACTGACCCTGCAATTGACGTTTTTCTATTTGCAATGGTATTTTTTTCATGAACGAATTACTTTGTGATTTCTAATTTGATGGAATCAGAAATAATAATATAAATATAAAGTGGTAACCTTCAGTTGCCTTAACATTTTCTACTTGACATAACCTTTAAAAATAGATTTGTTGATGTAACCTAATATAGTCCGGTTGATTAAGCCGTATTAAATATTTTTGACTTGAATTTTTAAAACCTGATAACTTAAAGAACATTTTAGTTAATTTTTTTATATTATTATATTTTTCATATTATTATTTATTTATTAATTTGATGCATTGTATTTGTCTCCCCTTTACCCAACATATGAATTCTATTTTAATCTGTCATGGATTTTTAGTTTTTATTAATAAAATGTTTTACATTACAGATGATGATTGTCTTTCCGGGGATCTCGATGGGAAAAACTCAGGGAACTCACAAAAGAGGAAGAAGCGAAGGCACAGGTGTGTAATGAAATGAAATATTACATTAAATGTTTATTGTGTAAGGATCTGGTGATTCGTTTTATTAACCACGCATCTCGTTTTGATTTTCAGGACAGTTTTCACCTCGCATCAGCTTGAGGAGCTGGAGAAAGCCTTCCTTGAAGCACACTATCCAGATGTCTATGCAAGAGAAATGCTGGCCATGAAGACAGAGCTACCAGAGGACAGGATACAGGTATAGGATGATTTTCACAGTTTTTCCCTCTCTTTTTCTTTCTCTCTTTCCAATAGCTAATTCCCAGGTTTGTTTTTGCCCAGGTATGGTTTCAGAATCGCCGTGCTAAGTGGAGGAAAAGGGAGAAGTGCTGGGGCCGCAGCAGCGTGATGGCGGAATATGGGCTGTATGGTGCCATGGTCCGTCACTCCATTCCACTTCCAGAATCCATCATCAATTCGGCCAAGAATGGCATGATGGGCTCCTGCGCTCCCTGGCTTCTAGGTGAGCCAGCAGGTGGTTTTTCTATTTAATACTCAAAGACTCAAATATGTATTTGATCACTCGAATACATAGCTGAGGTGTCTTGTGAATGTCTATCTGCTGTTGCCCATATTTTACACTTAAAAGTATAGAATTAAATGTACATGAGCTGGGTTACTGTTTTGTAATCCAGCTATAAATATTTGTCAGCTTAAGCTACAATTTTTTTTATCGCATCTGCATTTTATTCTTTCAGGAATGCACAAAAAGTCTCTAGAAATCACAAAAAAAGCTCCCGGTTCACCTGAATTGACGCATTCAGATTCATATTCAGACGAACACAAGGGGAAAGACAGCGACACAACATGGTCGAGTGGAGCTAATGGAGCAGATGACTCCGAAGACATGGCAATAGATTTGTCCAGCACTTCAAAACAAGCGAGTAAAGGCACTTTGAAAAGATCACCACCTCGCACAGAAGACAGCAGTGATTGTGAAACTGAGAGTTAAATATGCAAATGAATATGGACAATATTGAAGAGCACATACAGTATAAAGAGACAAAAAGGACTATACAGTGTGTCATCTTTTGACAATGGTTTTGTTTGTCAGCTTTCCTGTGTTATTATTTTAAGTTTTTTTTTGTTTATCAAGTATTTGAATACTTCTGAATTATTTTATCTTTCATGTGTAAAAATGATTCATGTAAAAAGTGTTGAATATTATGTTTTATGTTACGTTCATGGGAATTATCCATAAATCTGATTTAAAATAAGTCACCCTATTTTTCTTAAACATTTTCTTTCTTTTTCTGACAAAAAATCTGTCATTGCTGGGTGACCATTTGTTCACCACTATTGTGAATGTCATAATATCTCCCTATTGTAATACAGTATGTGTCTGGGGAACAGAAAGTCTCCAGAAAGGATTCTAAAGCACTTTACCTGCTGTGATGATGAATGTTTTGCATCGATCAATGTCATCAACAGAGCAATATAATACCAGCAAAAACAAATCCACATCATGACAAAAAATTAAAATTAATAAAATATATTTTATGCTTTTGATTCCTGCCTTCTGTTTCTTTATTGTTTCAGCACACCAGATATAAAAATATGTCATAGAAAATTACCTTTGCTGTCAAAGACATGAGAAAGGTATACAGATGTCTTCCAGAATAGATACTGCTGACCCGTTAGATGGTCTGTTAACACTTCATGTGGAAAAAATTATATTTAAGCCAATCAACAAAAAGATTAAGCAGTTTGTTTCCCAGAAACTGTCAGACTACTCAACAGCCCATTCATCTTTAATTCACGTCAGCCTTCTTTTATGATCCATGCCCAGATATTTTTATTTTAACAACCTCAGCAAAGGCTCTGCAGATGTTAAATGCACCATTGCAAGAACATCACCTGCAGATCTACAAAATCATGTTCATTTTTATATTATATTCTAGACAGTTATTGTTTAGATCTCCATGTTTAAAGTCACATCTGGTCAATGGAAACCGATAAACACAGTGTATTGTAATATTACCATATTTTGTTAATCACTATTCATTAAAATCACTTCATTATCCAATTGTTTAATGCAAAGGTTTAGCTCTAATACCGTAGCATTATCATCATAATTCATATTCTCTCATATCACACAAATGTATTTGCTTTAAAAACAACCATTTACAAATCAGCAACTTTGGAATAATCTATATTGTATAATAATCTAACAAATATAAACAGAAATAATTGTAAACAAAATAATATTTAAATATTATTATTATTATTAATATATGTATTGGCGTGTTATAAAAGTATCCACCTTATTCTGCAACTCGTGAATGTGCGAGACTTCCGATTGAATAGTCGCAGGTAAATAACTGGAAGAAAACGTGAAAAAACTGTAAACGGTTTGCGCTATCAACCAGTGTGTTTATGATTACGATAATACATTTAAATAAAATGATAACAAATATCAGTTAGCAATATCAAACAGCTTAACAGACTGTTTTGTAGATATCTATGGTTTTTGTAGAGCTAAAATAATTGGAATTACAAATGGCCACGCCTTCTCTAAGGTGGATAAAGTTTAGGCTAAATTTACTGTCATTTGTTAATGGATAGGTATTTGATAGTATCTATTGTTTTTTAAAGGTAATCTCAATAATATGACATTAGGGAAAGTAATTGTTTTGTTAGGGGTTTAAAGAGATTAATAGAAAAACAGATTAGGGCGAGGGGCATGAAAACAGAGATTAAAAGCACTTCAGCCTGAGACAAGCTCAGGACCTAGGAATTAAATTATTAAAATACTATCAATCATTGCTGATCCCAATAATCTTTCGTGCCAACTGCCCTTAACAGAATAACAATTATAGATGATGGGTCCTTTATAAACTATTATGTACAGGAAGATAATCCTGCCTATTGTTGGAAATGGCCATTAATTACAAAAAAAAACCAACAAAAAAAAAAAACAGATTTTAGGGCATATACCAAAGAAGGGTTACATAAACATCTGTAAGCACAGTGTGATTTATGACAGGGTGTGATTGTTTCTTTTTACTCTAACACCAGACCCCGTTACTTTTTGAATAATTGTGTAAGTGCAACATCTGATAGACAGCATTGGTATGGACGACAGACCGCTGAATGTCGCGATTGACCAATCACAGTCAAGTATTCCAGACAGCTGCATAATAAATGACTAACAACATTCATGTTTTAGCATTCCAAGAGATCTGCAGAAAACATAATAATAATAATAATCCTATTTCAACATCTGTTATGATTATAGGCTTAACTTTAACCCCACACAGGAGATTTGGAGCCAAGCACCAGTCGTAAAAATTAGCCATGTTTGGTGTACTTTCTGTGTGGAACGTGTGTGTGAGAGGGAGAGAGGGATTGGCAGACACCAAAGCTGTGATGTTTATGATAATGATGAAGAGAAAATATTATGTCCACTGCTAATTTGTAAGTAGCTTAGCACCGCGGAGAGCTCCAAACATGCAGATGTGCATTTGGCACTCAGCAGTCGTTTGGCAAGCCCTGTGGAATCACTGCACAAAGCTGATTTGGTTCAGCGATTCCCTGATGAAGTTGACAAGGTTGTCTGAAGCGAGACCAGTTGGCATTTTAATGCATAACCAAAGCACAGTCCCTAGCCATGTTGTAATTTTCGTGGTTTGGCTGCTAAAGTTTCTGTAATGTCAGACAATGTCATCTGTGCATTCTCACCGCAGCTGGTAAACAAATAGGCTACACTAAACCTCTATAATAATATTGTTTTTGTTTGCGATCAATATATATATAAACTGTACAATTTCTGAGTGTCCTGAATCTAAAGGCAATGAGATGCATTGCACAATGCCTATAAAGGTCTACAATGCAATAACAGGTGAACATGTTTTGATCGTGAACTGCTTCCATCTAGTGGCCATATGAAAGAACGCAGCAAGCTGCAATGAACTAAATCAGAGCTAAACCCTTTGCTTCATAATTTGAGAATGCGTGTATAATATATAATGTGTTAAATGTAACACAACAAAATTCAAAATTATATTATATATAAATAATATAATAATATATAAACATAACATATATAAAAACAATAATATATTATTATATTATGTATAAATACAAACAATATAAATCATATATTAAATAATGTTTTAAAATATATAATAATAAAATTAAATGAAATTTGTTACTGAGCCTATATAATATAATATAATATAATATAATATAATATAAAAATACTTAAATGAAAAAAATACATTCACTCTAAGAGAACATTAGCCTGTATGAACTACTTGTATAACACGAAAGTATCTCTGAACAGACGTGATTTTGAAAGATAAGGGCACAAAACCACACAAACAAGCAGATTATTTTCAGCAAGTAAACATGTAACACACACAACAGTGAAGTGGAGCCCACCGCAGATGATGCAGGCAGTAATTCTGTTTGATATGTTGTTTATTGGGATTAGCTCTAATTTGCGATTAGCACACAGAACATCTGCATCCTGCATCAAAAATGAATGGCAGTAATCCCTCACCACCCATCCACTAAACCCTCTGCCTTTCCTTTCTGCTTAGTACATTTGGGGCTACATTTACATACATGCATTCATTTGGCAGGTGCTTTAAATCACTTCATTGATCATTCCCTGGGAACATTCACACACTTAGTGCAGGATTTTATGGATACCTCTTATTTGTGGCCAGGACTCCAATGTCCAATGACCTAATTCCATTAAAATGAGGGGTGTGCACAGCCACCTGAATTTCTTAATGAACAGAAGTTTCTATGTGCCAATGCATTAATCTAATACAAACAATATTTGAATTTATAATTCATAAATTATTATTTAAAGTCATAGTAATTCTGAATAAAGTCTAAATAATAATTTATGAATTATAAATTATTATTTAGACTTGTCTCTGCTTCTGACTTAACAAAACCTTTTGGTTTTTGAAGCCACAGAAGTTATGTTTCAAGATATGTTTAATTAGAATACTAAATTATTTAAAGTCATAGTAATTCTGAATAAAGTCTAAATAATTCTCATTCTGAACCTCACAGAACAAGCCCTCCCACACATTGCTTAATTTTGCTATTTGAGCACAAATCGATGACAGGTTATAAGGACTTTTATTTTGAAGTAAACTCCCCTAATGTGCGCCCTCTCATTGTTGTTCCTTCCACATTCTCAGGCGGAGAAAAGAAGCGGAGATCTGATGGCTTTGAAAAGGATCCAGAAGGTAATATTTTTTATTTCTAAACAAAATAAATGTCTTGAAAGAAGAATAGCATTACGGCGATCCAAAAGATCTACACATGGCTGATACAGTGTACCATCTCTCGGTCCACATTACTATAAAGTCAGAAGGTTAGAA
>NW_015554217.1:204197-215014 GCF_001515605.1 Sinocyclocheilus anshuiensis
AGGACTGAAGTCTTATAGGACGTCAAAAATATTACAATTGTAATGTGTATGCATTGATTTAGACTGTCGACGGATGTTTTAGCAGCTCTAGTTAAAAAGGTTAACCTTATTTAAATAGTAAGTAACGTATTTCATAAAATAATTCTCAATATGTACACTACACTACAATATAATATGAAAGTCATAACAACACTGATTATATAATATATAACGTGTGTATGTATACATGTGTGTACATACATTATATATATATATATATGTGTGTGTGTGTGTGTGAGGTTAAAATGAAATGTAAATATGAGATGAAAAACGTAAACGGAGCCTTGGAAACTAACTGAAATAAATAATTTGAAGTTGAAGTACTAAATTGACTAAAACTAGAACTGAAATAAATGTAAATTAAACCTAACCAGAAATATTTAAAAACAGCAACTAATAAAAATGACAGAAGCATGTAACAAAGTTTACTAAAAAGGTACATTTAAAAAGGAACATTTAAAATTAAAATAAATAAAGAATAAGCTATCAATAAATACTATAAAACACATTCTTTATTCTTTTTATTCTTTAACCTTGCATTTATAAGACATGGGTTACAGCTCATGAATTTTGATAATATATCAAAACTTGATATTATGTTTTTTTTTTCACTCTGAACTGTCAACAACATGCAAGTCTGTTTTTGAAACATAGACATTTACATGTGAATTTATACTGTATTTGCAGGAGCTACAGGACTTGCAACGGGATCCCCCCTCGCAGTGCTCAGCTGGACCACTTGGAGAAGACCGTAAGTGTGTCTGCTAACTATGTACTCATTACTGGCCTTTAGTACTTTGACAGGACGGTCTGTTCAATATATTCTATTTGCACTTTCAGTGTTTCACTGGCAGGCTACAATAATGGGCCCAGTAAGTACACATGAGTAATTCCAGGTTAATGTTTATTTTATGAAATTAGTTATTGGCTCAGTAAAACAAAGGAATTGGCTTCTGTCATACACAAATGCTTTCTTTTTATCTCCCCCTAGAGTGACAGTCCATATCAGGGAGGGGTTTTCTTCCTCACAATCCATTTCCCGACTGATTATCCTTTTAAACCACCAAAGGTGAGTGGAGAATCACATATGTTCTTTCCCCTTCCATAAATGATTTGTTCTTTGATAATTGATACTATGTTGCTGACAGGTTGCCTTCACAACAAAAATCTACCACCCAAATATCAACAGTAATGGAAGCATCTGTTTGGACATTCTGCGCTCCCAGTGGTCACCTGCCCTCACGGTATCCAAAGGTTAGAGAGCACAAATATGGTCTTTTCATCATAAACATGTCCAATTAGATTACATCTAGATCCTAATGAAGGGAATAATCCAGCATATGGATATGGAATAGACACGCAAGGAGTATACAAACGAAAGAGGACCTGAAAGAGGTGGAGCTCAGAATTATGGCTTTAAGGCATTAAGTGACTTTATTTAAGTAAATGTGAGAAATATTCACGTTACTTTTATTAGCACCACTAAAATGATTCAGCTGTTTTCTGTTGCTGTTTTTCAGTTTTATTATCCATATGCTCCCTCCTTTGTGACCCGAATCCAGATGACCCTTTAGTTCCAGATATTGCACACATCTACAAATCGGACAAAGATAAGTAAGTGAGTTTTGTTAAGTGAGAGTTTATTTGTAAAATGGCTACATCTGTATGCATGGGTGACATTTAACTCTTGGCGGGGGGATAGAAGGTGATATAAGTATCAAAACAATGTCCTACCTTATTGCACGGCATCAAAGCAGTCAATAATAACAGCACAGCAGTGTTGCCAGGTTGGGCGGGTTCCCGCCCAATTGGGCTTCTTTTGGTAACGTCAGACCGGAAGAAAATGTGTTGGGCGGGTTGATAAAATTTGGGCTGCTTTTTGATACAACTGGTGGCTGTTTCAGTTTCCGCGCTTGTAATGTGGGACATTCCGTAAATATTTCAGCGTGAAATACGCTCGGGACAGATGACAGAATGTATCATTTGCACGTGCTTTTGAGTCTTACAATTTTAAACTGTGAGACCCCTTTCTGTGACCTCACACCCAAAGTGCACGCACATAGAGCCGCATCTGAGAGCGTGCGACTACAGAATTAAGTTGTGTTGCGCCTTATTGTGCATAAACGGCCAAATACATACAAAATTATGTCAAAATGCCCGTCTTGTGTATTCACGTAAACAGTCGATTTATACTAAATATTGTGTTATATAGGCTATTAAGTTAATGTAAACAGTTGAGAAACAAAACTTATGTGTAACAGATCCGTGCATGAAGAGACAGCAAGCTAAATAAACCTTCTGCTGTCTGTCACTAATGTTTATTTATACATTGAAGACTAACCAGTGTTATTTTAAAGTTAAATAGATTATTCAGTTTCTGTGGTATTTCTGTACCTGGATATTACTGTTATAGCTACCTGAAAAACTTAAAGCACAGTTAATTTTATTCATTTTATCTTCCTCACAAAATAAATATGAATCAACAACATTATAAATTGAAGGCGGGTTTTACACTGTAGTTGGGCTGGAGATCTTCAATCCAATCTGGCAACACTGCAGCACAGTCAAGAATAACTTAAAGAGATCGGACTTTCTGTCATCCGATACTGGAAATGAAATTACTGGTTGATATAATTTTTTTACAGTGTCTTCAGTTCAGTTCTGCACGCTTGTGAATCATCTCATAACAAATTGCAGACGCTGTAAAATTAAGAGATTCATTGTGCAGTTTAGAAGGCTTCATGAGATCGTGATGAACTAAGATGAGTGACGGCTTTCAATAATTATAAAGGGAGCGCTCTTTGCACACTTTCTAGCCTATAATCCATTGAGGATTTGTATGAATCTTTTGTTTTCGGCCACCTACATGCTGCAAAGTTTCGGGAATGACATCCACATATGATGCACTCTCAAAGCAAAAACTTTGGCGTTTTCAGCGGTGAGTGAATTCTGACCAGCTGAAACACCTCTGATTGGCCGTTGCGTTTAAGAAATCAACAGAAATGTCTGTGATTGGCTACACTGCTCAACGCTGCAAAAACACGTTGTAAATAGAAATTTAGATGTTTTCCAGAGTGCAAACACAAATACACACTGGATTGCCAGACCTTCAATTTAGGGTGCTTTTGCTTTTGTTTCATTCTGTTTTCACCCTCTAAAACCCCCGTAGGCCTGGGCTTGGTTAACTGCTCCAAATTGCAGGGGGGCTGACATGGGAGATTCCATGACTATATTAAATTGGTACCGATATGGGAGCATGTCGCCCCTGTCTGTATGAACCATCGTCTCCCATCTGGTTCAATCTAAGCTGCATTTCTTTTCAACATTTTCATCTTTTATTACTATCAAGCAATACAAAAAGTGTTTGAGTACCAAATGACTCTGAATGCTTCATCAAGAGCTATTTGTTTGAATGAAGATGTCTGTTCTCGTCTTTTAGGTATAACAGACTGGCAAGGGAATGGACTCAGAAGTATGCGATGTAACTGGATGGCAAGATTTTTAAATGGTTGCACATGGACACTATTACTGCACACGACTCTGCAATGCACCTGTACAGAGTCAAGACTTTTATCAACAGACGAACCTTCCCCAACACAAACACACACACACACACACACATATACATATTTACACACACAACTTTACAGAAAATCCTTGTTCAGGAGGCCGAGTCACTTGTCCCTGTTCACAGAGGCATCCTGGAACAACCTGTCAGTTAATACATAACAAAAAATATTGTTTTGTTTTCCAATGGATTAGTTACATTTTAGTAATTTTATTGTATAGAAATAAATACAATACTGGATAATTTTTATTGTTTTTGCATTAAAAGGTGTTATTATAAAATATGTCTCACTGCAGCTGTTTTATGATGACTCTAGTATATTGTTTGACAATGAGATGTTTTCCGTATCTGTAATTTTGGAATTAGTTCACATCAGGGATGAAACTATACACCAGGGGTGTCCAATCCTGCTCCTGGAGGGAAACTTCCAGGTAGGTGCAAGTTGGAGCTAAACTCTGCAGGACAGTGGCTGTCCTCCAGGACTGAGTTTGGACAATCTTGCTGTACACATTCTGCTCGCATTTTATGTTGCGTCGTAGCTTTGTGCCATTAGATGGCGATGTTATACGTTTTATCCCCACCAAATGGGTCTGACGCAATGACGCTGTATGTGTTTTTTTTTTTGAAAGGTTTCGTTTCAAAATATTAATCCACCTAAGTAACATCAGTCAAATTAAATCTTTAGTTAAAAATATATATGATGAGTTCATAGAAATGTAATCTGTTTGGCCATGTTCATATATTTGGGGGATAAAAAAAAACTTTCTACAAAAGGGTTGATTTGATGACTACAAACGTCAATGTCCTTATGAAGTAAACGCTTTGTCTTACAGAAAAATACAGACGTTTAAGTAAAATTTTAAGTGAATTAACTTTTCTTAGGGTTTGATCCATTTAATCAGAATAAAATTATATTTTATTTTATGAAAAAGATAAAGGTTTTGTTTGTCTAATTTTCTGTTTTTCTCTTTTTATTGAAGTGTATGTATGTGTGTGTGTGTGTGTGTGTGTATGTATATATATATATATATATATATAAAGGGTTTCTTGTTACGAGACAACAAAATGGAATTCCTGTGTTAGGTCACACTGCTAAAGTTTATTGGAAAAAAAAATGCTTCACCGAATTGTTTTGAAGGAAATAGTAATAAAACATGGCAAACTACTTGACTAGTGCCAACGTTTCTTTTTTCAAGAATGTCATTCTTTTAATAATGCTTTTTTTTCTAGAGTTACACTGCCTAGACATTTTAAGTCAAACAGGTTTTTAATAAATAAATACATATAAATAATATATTTTAATTCAGTAATTGAAAACATGTTCATCATAGAATCATAGAAAATGTGCATGAAAGTAATTTTGTAAGAATTGCATTGTAATATTTTTTTTTCAAATAACTTAAAAATATCGTCATTTCATAAGTTTTTTTTTTGTTTTTTTTGCGCTTGCAGGGGAAACTGTAGGCGCGCGAACTGGATTTGATGATGAGAAAGTTTTGGGAGGAGAGTGGGCGGTGATCCTGACACGTGAATGCTCCCACAGGAGCATAATCCATCCATGCATCCATGTCCTCCAACTATAGTGTGTTCTGGTCTTGGAGCCAGAGGAAAAGTGGAGGGGAGAGGAATCAAAGGGGCAGATAGATTTTCTCGGGGCAGTAACTGGCCAGAGGGGCTTTAAGGGACTTCAAAGGCAGGATTGGAAAAACTTGCCTGGAAATCGGAATGTTTTACTCCTAATGTTGACTTGCCGTTTGCCTCTTCCACATATAAACCCCGTTTAGTAAGGTTGTAACACTTTAATGTGCAATGGCTGAGCCGCTGGGTTTCATGCATCATGATCAGGGCTCCAGCAGCGAGCGGAGTGACGACTCACCGTCTGCCGTTTCTGAGGATGACTCTAGCGGCCACTGCGTCCACATCTCCCCGCCTGACCCAGACTGGACCGAGGAAAGGTTTCGAGTTGACCGCAAGAAACTAGAAACTATGTTACTGGGTATGTTAACTTCTTAAACACTTTCATAAAGAACTGGGAAGACAATTTGATATATTGAAAACACTTTTAGCTAACCTTGCAGTGTTGCTTGGCGTCGAGAAGCATAAACAGTTCTGTCTAAAAATAACACAATGTTTCCTCGAAGTCCATCTTGAAGGAGATGTGTTGAGGACACTGATTTTTGTGTAGGACATGAAAACCAGCATTGGGATGATTTATAGATTAATTTAGTAGCCAAATACGATCGACATTCACATGAACTAGCAACAATTTTTTTGGGTAACTTTGCACTTAAACTATTAATAAGCGTAGGTTTTTGCATGGACCCTGTAAATGGAATTTTTAATCTTCTTATGTTCATTTAGTACAAATATGTGGAGGTTAGACATTCACAACACAACATGGTTAAGAAATAAGTTCAGTCATTTATTATTGGAGTGTCATGAAAGTTTTACATGAATACTTGCCAAATTCCAATCATTTCAATGCATTCAGCAGCATCACAATAAAATGTCAGATATAAGTTATAAATATGAGATCAGTATTACTCATCCATCAAGGGCATCACCGTCACAGTTACACAAATACTGGTTTCACTATACCGGTGAGAAGATCTCATAGACACTGGTTTTTATACAGAGGTGGTCAGTATGGGTAGAATTGCTCTACCCCAAACTTAAAGGGATAGTTCACCCAAAAAATGAAAATTCTGGCATCATTTACTCACCCTCATGTGGTTCCAAAACGGTATGACTTTCTTTCTTCTGCGGAACACAAAATACATTTTGAAGAACCAGTCAGCTTTGGTTACCACTGACTTCCATTGAATGGACAAAACAAAACACTGAGACATTTCTCAAAATATGTTCTTTTACGTTCCACATAAAAAGTCATACAGGTTTGGAATGACATCAGGCTGAATAAATGATGACTTTTAACTTTTGGTTGAACTATCCCTCATAAAAACCTGTGTATGTATGTAGTTTTGAAGCAATCATATTTCATCATGTTTTACTATATTTGAAAGAATATTTTCAAATATATGGGCCACACGGTATCACCACACCTGTGCATTCAGACAAACACAGACTTTTGAAGTTATACTAGTGAGGAACTCTCATAGACAGTGTTTTTTTTTTAATACTAGGATAATAATATTTACTATTCTAGTCTTAAACTGAACTTCACCCAAACCAGTTGACATTATTATATTTGAAGTAAAATATAATTTGGCTGATGTATGAGCATTCAAATCGTGAAGACCACTTCACAAGTCAGTTTTCACCATGTGTAACTAAATTTGTGTGGACATTTTCACAAATTCGGCTCTCACAAGTACAGCCAAACCTGTACACAAACACACACAAACATTTTTCAAGCAACATCATCTGGTTAAAGCTCATAATTCTACACTTGCATCATATTTTATCATATTTTACAGTCACTCTGTCAGCAGTGGACAGTTTATTTCACTGCAGAATAATAAGTTCGTTTTGTTTTTCTTTTGTTGTAACTTCAGCAGAGTAGAATTTTAAACAAGTTTAAGTATTACAAGTTGAGGTCAGTGGTTTGGTATTGGCGTATTCTAAACATGTACAAAACGTCTGGTCTTTTATAGCAGGCCCTCTAGTTGCATTTGTTACCATGCATTCAAACCAACCAAACTCAAGATACTGTAGTTATGGATGTTGACTCCATAAATGGTATATATATATATATGTATATGCATTCCTTGGTGAGTATTTTGCTGAATTAATAAATAATGACAGTGTTTTCATTTTTGGATAAACTATTCCTCACAAAAAACGTTTATGTCTGTAGCAACTTAAATTGTCCTCACAAGTCAACATTTTCACCATATTTCTTTATATATTGTTGATATCTACTACATTCTAGTATTTTGTTGCATTTTACGTCTATATGTATTATAAAAAGTGGAAAAAACTGAGACCCTCAGTCCCCTTCCACCACCTTTATGTCTTCATGTGTGCGATTGGAGTAAATGCTTCCTTGATATTTGGACCCCCAGGTCAAAGGTCAGTTCAGCGTGAGAGAGCTTAAGAGCAGCAGGAAAACTTCCACAGCCTGGCTAACACATTTTCAAGACTGTCGACAACACCTTTCACATCACGCACACTCATATGCTTACTCTACAATCATTGTTGTAGTGATGTGGGCATTTTTTCCCACACCTATGATTCAGTGACTCGTAACCATCTCTTTGCTCCGGATGACGTGCAACATCTGGAGGTGTTTTGAATGGCTGTTGTTTTGATTGGTCGGATGCAGCAGTAGGCGTGATCATAAATCCAGCGACGTGTGTTTTTTGTGTGAAGGTTTATTGTGTGGCACAATTTTTCTCCCCTTTTCCAGGAAATGGGAGAGAGAGCGAGAGAAACAGGTCAGAGAGAGTTACAATTAAAATCATTTTTCTTAAAAATAACATTGAAGAACGTGGCGAGGGAGAGACAGAGGGGAGACCCACTCTTGTGCTTTTCCCCTTTGGCCAGTCTACGACTATATCGGCTCATTTTTATAGACTTATTCGGGAAGACTAATGGAGAAAAGTGGATCACCTATGATTCATGTTCATGTAAGGGAATCTGAGTGGCCTTAGGGTTTAATCGGAAAGCACCAAAGTTATTTTATGTAGAAATAATCACTTAAGTGACGATTTGGAGGGAAAAGTATGCAAACAAACTTTAATAATGCATTGTCTATCTCTCTCTCACTGACTTTTATGGGAATAGTTTGTATATTAGGATTGAGTTTTTTTTTTTTTTTACCCCAATGGCTGTTACATCAGATGTCTGGTTTTGATTAAAAACCGAGGAATGTGTGCTGGCCTGACCTTATATTCTGTGTGATAAGGAATGCTAAAAATAATTAGTGTTTGTTTAGCTGAGTTTATTCCGGCACTTTATGGAAATCATATGTCCCCCCAGTGGCTTTTTTATCCAAATGTGTGTTTTTGTAGGTTTTTCTTTGTCTCAGCAGGTTGTGAAACCACATATTAAATATCTAAATGTCAGTAC
Organism: Sinocyclocheilus anshuiensis; assembly: GCF_001515605.1. Classification (NCBI taxonomy): domain Eukaryota; kingdom Metazoa; phylum Chordata; class Actinopteri; order Cypriniformes; family Cyprinidae; genus Sinocyclocheilus; species Sinocyclocheilus anshuiensis. Next base: position 212,836 of record NW_015554217.1, read on the forward strand.
ATCTCACACCTGCTAGTTGAAGGAATAGTTCACTCAAAAAAAAATGAAAATGTACTCACCCTCAGGCCATCCAAGATCTAGAAGAGTTTGTTTCTTCACAGATTTGGAGAAATTTTGCATCACCTGCTCACTGATGGATCCTCTGCAGTGAATGGGTGTCGTCAGACTTAAAGTCCAATCAGTCGATAAAAAAAAGCTGCGTATTTATAGGAAACAAGTCCATTACTAAGACGTTTTTAACTTCAAACCTTTGATTCCGGCTAAAATACAAGCCCTCTTTACATAATTTTGCTTTCTGCAGTGAAAAAGTTTCAATCTAATCCTGGTTTTTGTGTGTGAATGTGTGTGTAGGTCAAATTTTGTTACCACCAAAAGTGTGCTGTGCATTTTATTAATTTGCTTGTGCGTGCAGCATGTTTTCTGACATGTGGGTTTTATTCATTGAGTCTAATTTAGTCTGGGTGCATGTTCACGGCATCATTCTTAACATGCTGCATGTGTCTGGATTGGTGAGCGAAGCAACAGGAAGTGCGATGTGTTTTGGGAATGTGCTCATGGCTCAGCGCACTGTTGTCAGGGAAACAGGTCTGTTGCCTTGGATTTAGATTTTTTTTATATGCATACATGTGCAGTTTTAATATTAAAGGCACATTTGCATCGTAATTTAGACATTTAAGCAATAAATCAATATAATTGATGTGTAATTATGAATTATTAATCACACGTTGTAGGCTAGGATTAGAATGCATTTTGAAGTGGTGTTGTCTTGGTAACAAGAGTTTTATGGATTGACAGATGCAACATAGCCAGTATGCTGATTGTTAATATTATTTTATTCATTTTTTGGCAGTTTCAACTGGCAGGCCATTTTTTGCTAGTGCTATAAATTCACTGCCAAAATTGGTGCAGTTTTCTTCCAAGAAGACTTCTGTTTGTATGTTTACAAATATAAATCAATTTCTTGGGTTTAATACACCAGGTTTTGCATTGTTTTAATAAAATACTTTAGTGATTAAATCTTAAAGAACTGATGTTATTGGATTACTAAAACGGTGTTGGGAGAGTTTTAGTTTGGCTGAAAACTCATCTGTGTTCATAACCTGTCAGACAGGGATAAAGTTCCTTATCGTCATGGAGAGAGGAGATGTCCACATTATTTAATTCACATTACAGACAAATCCTTTTCACTCAATACCTTTGGAGAGGTCTTGAATGCGTTTTCGGCACATCTGTAATGTATAATCTCAAATAGTTCTGCAGTTCATATTGCCTGATTATTGCCCTATTTTCCATTGACTGTTGAATAGTTTCACACACTTCGGTCTTTAAGTGGTACACATTGTTTCTGAGAGGCATTCAGCCCTGCAGATATTTGAGTTTACTTTCATACCAGTTTGAGTTTACTTTCAGACAGACTGCATGCTTTCAGAATTTGCAAAGGAAAAGGTTACAGAAGATTGCACAACCAGTCTGCAACAGATGTGTCAGTGACATGTGTATGTAATCTCAAGTTATGACATGGCACATAAACTGAGGTGATCAGTTTGTGGCCCTGCTGAGGTGGTATGGAAGCCCAGGTTTCTTTGACAGTGGCCTTCAGCTCATCTGCATTTTTTGGTCTCTTGTTTCTCATTTTCCTCTTGACAATACCCCATAGATTCTCTATGGGGTTCAGGATTGAGCATTATTTTAGTCATTCCCGCAGGTTTCGCGCTTACACCAAACGCGCGTGCACCACCACTGATCAATATTGTTTATTAGTGGAGCGCACAATCCGCGCTCAGTCTCAAACAGCTTGTGAGCCACAAATACCAAAAGGAGTGGCTAACTGCGATAAAACGTTCAAATACATACAAAATTATGTCAAAATGCCTGTCTTGGCGAGTATCCAGTTAAACACAGTCAGTTTTGGAACGTTAAATAGTTGAGAAAGAGAACGCATGTTGGTTTGTATATGCTGTCAATTATAGTTCTTAGAAAGAAAATCGGAATCGGCAAAAATCGGTATCGGCAGATCACACTAACGAAAAATTGGAAATCGGAATCGGCCAAGAAAATTGCAATCAGTGCATCTCTATTGGTTATGTCTGTGAAGGTAAACTGCTGGGAAATAAATCACGTTTATTTTAGATCTGTGTGGCAGCAGCAATATACAGTAAATAAATCAATAAATCCACTG